>NC_092134.1:66850387-67153418 GCF_043159975.1 Macaca nemestrina
CCTATGATACCGAACTTTAAGTTTGTATTAGAGACTTAATATTCAATTAAAAATATTAGGGAGATGTATTTTCAATCTCATTTCTCCCCATTAGTTTTCAAAAATAAGATAAATTCCAAGGACAAAGGTATTTAGAACTAACAGATTTTACCATATATCAATGTCTATTAAAAAGAATCTGTTGATTCTCCTTTATTTGACAGATTGCTGGTGAAATGAAGTTCGACCACTTGAAGAGTTTGTCGAAATCGTTAGAGAAAATCTGTACAGACTTTGAGTTTGGCATATTTTGCAATAATCTGTGACCTTGCCCACTTAGAGATGAGGCATTTAATCATGTCTGTCTCATATTTGTGAAGGAAAGACAGGATACTACACTTGACCTCAAAACCTAGAGTTAGTATATTACTTATTTGACTCGCCTCCTCTTTCTATATAGGACATCTTTCTTTGCTTATATCAGTCTTGACTAATTGCCCAAAGAATTCTGGACAATTGACAAATGCAGGAAGATGTCAAATATTCATATCTATTACATTTCTAAACTTTGGTGCACCCAGGAAAATTTTCTTCAATCTGTACCCAGAATAATGCCATAAACGTTTGTGTGGGATTTTTTTTCCCAGCCTAAAATGTAAGAAAATATACTTATCAATTAGGTCTTAAGGGAGTAAAGTATACATCAGTCTTTCTTGCTGCTCACATTTAGGTACTTGGGAGTGGGTAGTAAAAAATGAAGCTGAGAATCTGAAATGTCCAGTAGCCCAAGATGTGTACAGTCAAGCTGATTAGAATACATCCAGGAAAAGTCAGTATCTATTGAACAATCAAAGTCTGGAAGATAATCCCCATAATACCATACCCTTGACACCAGGGAGGAGCTGGTAACCTTAAATTAAGAGGCTACAATAGGAATTTGAAGGTTCTGCCCTCTCTGATCCAAATTTTTCCTGTCTTTGTTATTCATATCATTAGATGCTTCATTTATGTAAATTTGTATTATTACAGAAGATATATAGTGTGACTTTTACACTAGGACTTTACAGCTATACCACTGTTCAAGTGTGTAAATGCCTGGTTCTGCTTCATCTGGTTAGTTCTACTATTGAGCCCCTGCAAAAAAATGAGTGAGGCTGGACACAGTGGCTCATACCTATAATCCCAGAACTTTGGGAGGTCAAGGCAGCCGGATCTCTTAAGCCTGAGAGTTCCAGCCTGGGCAACATGGTGAAACACTGTCTCTACAAAAAATACAAAAATCAGCTGGGCATGGCGGCATGCACCTGTGGTCCCAGCTACTCAGGACATTGAGGTGAGAGGATTGCCTGAGCCCAGGAAATCAAGGCTGCAGTGAGTCATGATGGCACCACTGTTCTCCAGAGTGAGACCCTCTCTCAAAAAGTAAAAAATAAAAAAAAAATAATTTTAAAAAGAATGTATCTCAGGGATGAGAAACCAAAGTCAGTTGAATCAAGCAAGTGTGAAATGTCCTAAAAGTACACAGTTGCTGTCCAAAGAAACTAAGGCAGAATCTACTATTAATGAGGACATGACCAACATGGGAAAAAAATACCAAGAGATAAGTACCTTTGCTTCTCAGTCCAGCTGTCCCTGCATCCTCGCAAGTGTCCCAGTGGGCCAAAGTGAGGACAATGAGAACTAAGGGCCAGGGTGTACTCTGCCAAATCCATCCAGTGTCAGCCTTAAGAAAGAACCTAAAATTATGTGTACAAGTGTTAAAATTACTGAATATTTAAGAAAGTAGCTAAATTACATTACTTCTTTAGAGAGAAGTTTCTATGATTATAAAGTCAAGACTGTTAGCACTGCAAATATACCTGAGATTCTGGCTTCTCCCATGTCTTGTTTTGTTTTCCATAGTAGTTATCGCTATAGGAAATTAACTTACAAATTTATTATTTTTTTGTTTCTCAGTCCCTAGCTAAAATGTAAGCTACACGAGGGCAGATCCTCTATATGTCTAGTTCACCTGTTATCTCCAGTGCATGCAACAGTCCTTAGCAAATGTTAGGTATTTGATCAATACTTGTGGAATCAATGAATAAGCAAAAGTCAGCAGGTAGATTTTCTGTGTGAGGAATCTGTGACCCTAAGACCAGCATACTTTCCTACAGAAAAAGTGCAACAAGTTCTCTGTTGACCATGTGTTTTCTGTCTCATTGTATGCTGCAGCAAATACTCACATTTGGCCTTGAAGTTCCACCCAACATGACATTTCCAAGAAAATGCCTGCTGCCCAAGACTAATGAATGAAATATAGGTCAGCCAGAAGCTAGAGACTTTGAAAGGCCAGAGGTTCCCCCCAGCCTCATTTGTTTCTATTTGACCAGAAAATGTCTGTGCGGTCCTAAAACACCCGAGGAAAAAGTTGAGCACCATTTAATAATAAAATTGAGAAGATAAGAGTGATTCATTCATGTGTTCTGCTTGTAGAAAAGTGCTAAAAAATATGAGGAAGAAACGCTGTTCTATAAATAGAGCAATGCAGAGCCAAACATATTACTTATTATGGCAGGTACACATTAAGTATCTCCTCCAGAGAACTGATCCAGTTTGCTATGTGGCTGTGAGTACATACTGAGTGCTCCTCAAGTAGCACAAGGCAAAACCAGCACCTTGATTTGTGTGTTCAGAACCATAGCTTTCATTAGTGATTTGGAGAAACGACAGTCTATTATGTTTGAACTTCTCTCATGCCTTAGTAAACATTGGCTGAAATACAATAAAGTGGTGCATATGCAGCAAGTGATTTTGAAACAATAATTCTTCCAGCATGCAATTTAGGGGAATTTTTTTTTGTGGTAACTGTGCTTTGGTATTTCCTGAACCCCCTGTTTGGGAATTCCTGTGTTATAGGAGAGATGGCACTTGGTCAATGTTGTGCTCCAGGTACATGTAGGAGTGACTCTGATGACAGCTAGCAACAGCCTCCAGTGTCAGAAAAATTTTACAGGCTGACTGAGGATATAGCCATAAGAGCTATAAGGAAAAAGTCTTTTCCCTCTATTACTTTTGCCCTGAAAAAAATTAATTCTCCCATTCCTGGGTTTGGTAGACCATTGACCCTAGGGTTTTAGGTGACTTTAGAAAATTAGGCTAGGTAGAAGTTGTATGGCTTGATTGGCATTGAAGAAAGTGAAGAAACATCTTACATAGTTTACTTTTGAATAGAGTAGTTGGGCCTATTAATATTTTCTTATCTATTGACCTTATATGACTCAGAACAGCTTCCCAAATTTCAGTTACTCATATGTCATCTTCATTACTTTTGTTATATATTTGTGTTCCACCTCTACTATAATTAATATGATTTTAAGTAAGTTTAAATTGGTATACTTTTTTACTTAGGTTTATCATAGGCTTTACTATCTGTAATTTTATATGCTAATAATATTTTTCTAATATAAATTTTTTCTAACTCTGAAAATTAAAAACAAAGGTTTCTGTGTCATCTTAAATCATCTTGCATCCAGCAATATCTATACACACCTACTTTGGGAAACACTGACTTGGAATGAGATTCTTCTCAGAAGACATGACTTTGACAACCACAAAACTTCACTTTGTTGGTAGTCAGTAAGTAGTTGTTGATTTGTAGTGCAGAAACGTCATTTGAATGACAGTGAAAGGCTTGGGGGGCTTCTGTTAACAAATGAAAAGAAACAAGAAAAGAGAAAGAGGAGGTTGAACAATATTACGCCAAAGCTTGGGGAATAACGAGAATGAAATGATCATTGGAGTAACCTAACCCAGAGCGAGAGTAAGAGAGAGACAGAGAGAGAGAGAGAGAGAAGGTGGGGAAAGGGGAATGATTATACAAGTACTAGTTACCATTTATTTCATGCCAGTGCCAAGTATTGGACTGGTCATCTTCATGAATATCATCTCATTTCTTCCTCAGAAACATCACCAGGGGGAAAATAAGTTTTATTCCCCTCTTACACATGAGCAAACTGAAGTTCTTTTATTTATTTATTTATTTTATTATTATTATTATTATTATTATTATTATTATTATTTTTGGTGGTGGGGGACACAGTCTTGCTCTGTCACCCAGGCTGGAATACAGTGGCATGATCTCAGCTCACTGCAACCTCCACCTCCCAGGTTCAAGCGATTCTCCTGCCTCAGCTTCCTGAGTAGCGCCACCATGACGTGCACCACTATGCCCAGCTAATTTTTGTATTTTTAGTAGAGATGGGGGTTTCATTATGTTGGCCAGGCTGGTCTTGAACTCCTGACCTCATGATCTGCCTGCCTCAGCCTGCCAACGTGCTGGGATTACAAGTGTGAGCCACTGCACCCCGCCAGCAAACTGAAGTTCTGAGAGCTGAAGTCGCTTGTCTAAAATCACAGGGCTAGAAAACAGTGGACCTTGGATAAACCCTAGTTAAATATAAATTTTGACCAGATTCCTGAGTAGTGAGGGAAGGGAGAAGGTGGTGGAGAGAATCCTCACTTAGAACAAAATGTGAAGACTGACTTCTCGAGCCAGTTGAGCCTCTGGTCGGAAGTATCCAGAAGGTGTGAGTTGAGCAGAAGCCTCTGAATATGGGTGATCTCTGTCCATCCAAGTCACAGACTCCATCTCAGTCCTCATTGACTAGAGCCCTAAATTAGAGGGGGTTAATGAGTAATGGCCCTATGAGTCATAGGGCTCATGCCATTATCTCTCTAAGTAACGGAGTACTAGGAGAAACTGAGGAGGCGAACTACTAGGGCTTCGGGTCGTGTTATTCCATGCACTTATACCTTTCAGAGCTTTCCAGTCAAGGAAAAAAATTAAAATTGGTCAAGCAGGCTTTTAACTACTTACTCTGAAACTGGTAACATCATAACTATGCTTTATGTTTCCCCTTTAAAACCACGGAAGAATAGAAAGCGGTAAGATAACACTGAGAAAATGAAACGAGTCACTGTGTTCTGTAGCATCATAGTCAGTCTTGACTCACTGACTCTGATCATATCTATATATAAATATATAAAATATATAAGAGATACACAAATTCTTTTAAAATCAAATATTCTTATACATTTCTAAAACCTATGACTGGGCTACACATTAAACAGATGTTATGAACATTTCCCCTTCAAAATGTGGGTGGAAATACTTTACAGCACCTGGCAAAGCTCTTTGATCTCTTCAGGAGTTTGACTGCACCTCTGGAACCCCCCTGCCTTCTGCATGGAATGTAAACCACTGACACATTGATCCCTTGCCCTTCACCTGTGCACACTCACTTCATTCTCCTTTTTTCCTCTGGCCCATCCTTTACTTCCTCGCTACATCCATTATAACTAAAATGATCTCTCACTTTTTGATTCTGAGTGTTCCTCTAAACTGACCCTTATACATTCATTCAACACATAATTATCCAACAGTAACTCGTTGAGCAGTCATTGTGTGCCAGGTACTGTTCCAGGTGCTAGGAATATAGATGTGAACCCAGCCTATTAGCCTCTGTCCTCATGGAGCTGACAGGCTAGCAGGGGAAACAGGCATTCAGCAAACATTGAATACCTGGTCTAAGGTCAGGCTATGCTGTGTACAAAAAAGGGAAATGAACTAGTGTAAGTAGTAGAGTAGTGGGGGCAGAAAGTTATGGGGTCCATGCTCAGACAGAAAATCTGAGGCCTCCATGGCCTCCAAAGGCCAAGGTTGGCCCCCATGAGCTGGTGACTTTGGAGTAGCCTGAAATGAGTGGTGAACCATGTAATGATCTGGAGGAAGAGGATTCTAGGCCAAAAGAAGGGCAAATGCAAAGTTCCGAAATCAGAACAAGCTTGGCTTTTAAAGAAACTGAGAGAAAGAAACTTCTGCTAACAACTAAAAAGAAACAAGGAAAGAGAAAGAGGTGGTTGAACAATATTACGCCAAATTGAATGGCTAAGCATGGCCAGAAAGGGGGAAGCAAGGCTGGGGGTGTAAGGGATGAGTCTGGAGAAGAGACAAGACTGTGTCCTGTAGAGCTTTTAGGCCATGGTAAGAGTTTGGATATTATTCTGAGCAGTACAGGAAGCCATTGTAGGGGTTAAGGTATTGATGTAATTTCTTTTTTGTTTATTTTAATTTCTCTAGCTGCTATATGGAAAATAGGCTTTTAAGGAGGCAAAAGTGGAAAAAGAAGACCAGTTAGCAGGCTGCCATGGTATTTCAGGCAAGAAATGATGGTGGCTTGGACTAGGAGGTGGAGGTGGGGGTAGTAAAAAATGGTCAAATTTTGAAGAAAGAACCTAAAGGACCTACTGACAAATTGGATGTGGGATGAGAGAGGAAGAGAGAAATCTGGGATAATTTCAGGGTTTTTGCTCTTAACAATTGGGTAAATACTGATGCCATTTACTGAAACAGAAAATAACCCAGGAAGAAATGGATCAGTGGAACAGGAGAGTGGGGAACTCAGAGAAGAGCTTAGGTGGAGATAGAAATTTTGAAGCTCTCAGTTTGTCAGCGGTATTTATACCCATGGGGGTGGGTGACAGGTCTTCTAGGTAGCACAGACAGAGGAAGATTCAGCAGAAGATATGAAGAAACAAAAGCAGTGGTCATGAGGATCAGGAGAATGTAGTACCCTGGAATCCAAGTTATGAGCCATGTGACTAAAGAGTGAGAGAAAAACTAGGTCAAAGATTGATGATGAGATGAATGAGAATTGGCCATAAGATTCTATAAGAAGGGAGGTTTGGTGACCCTGACAAAAATAGATTCAGTGAAAAGGCAGGAGTAAAAGCCTGATTTGAATGGCTTGAGGTGAGAATAGGACTTGAGTAACAGGCAGAGAATGTGGACAACTCTAATCAGAGTTTCTCTATCAAAGTGAGCAGAGAAATGGGAGAGTGGCCACAGGGAGCATGTGGTCTACGGAGGACTTTAAAATATATACGTAAGAGAGGATGCAGCGTGTTTGTGTGCTGATGTGACTGATCTAGTGGAATGAGAGAAAATCGTGCAGGAGGGAGAGGGGATAAAAGCAAAACCAGTCTTTGAAGAGGCAGGGGTGCCTCCAGTGTGCACCACCAGTTCAGCGGGAGGAAAGGCAGCGTGCAGGGGCACAGAGGCAGGAGGGTGCTACAGTCCCTGCTGAGAAGATCTGTGAGTCATCTTCTGATTGCTCTATTTCCTTAGTGACATAAGAGGTGAGGTCATCCACAGAGGGTATGGAGGGGAAGGAGATGTTCAAGGCTTAGAGAGAGAGAGGAGGTATCATTTCAAAGACTGGGACAGTGGATTACCTAGGACACTGTCCGAGGATTACCCTGCAGTGCAGTATAGCCCTAACTAATAGACCCCTCTTCCTTCTTAAAAACCCTGCCTCCTCAAATTAAAAAAGGACAAATTAAACTAACCCTTCTGCCGGGCGCGGTGGCTCAAGCCTGTAATCCCAGCACTTTGGGAGGCCCAGACGGGCGGATCACGAGGTCAGGAGATCCAGACCATCCTGGCTAACACGGTGAAACCCCGTCTCTACTAAAAAATACAAAAAACTAGCCGGGCGAGGTGGCAGGTGCCTGTAGTCCCAGCTACTCGGGAGGCTGAGGCAGGAGAATGGCGTGAACCCGGGAGGCGGAGCTTGCAGTGAGCTGAGATCCGGCCACTGCACTCCAGCCTGGGCGACAGAGCGAGACTCCGTCTCCAAAAAAAAAAAAAAAAAAAAAAAAAAAAAAAAAAACCCTAACCCTTCTAATGCTGATGCCTGTGACATTCCCATATAGCGTATTCCATTCCTCTGGGTTCTCTCCTCTTACTTCTCCCTTCCATAATCATTTTTTGTAACACCCAGAGTATTTTATTTTATTTGTTTCCCCAGCTGGAGTGCAATGGCGTGACCTCGGCTCATTGCAACCTCTGCCTCCTGGGTTCAAATGATTCTCCTGCCCCAGCCTCCCTAGTGGCTGGGATTACAGAGATGTGCCACCATGCCTGGCTAATTTTGTATTTTTACAAAATGTGTTTAAGAAAGAAAAGAAAAACGGGATTTCACCTTATTGGTGAGTCTGGTCTTGAAATCCTGACTTCAGTTGATCCACCTACCTCGGCTTCCCAAAATGCTGGGATTACAGGCATGAGCCACTGTGCCCGGCCCAGAATATTTTATATTTTTATTGAAGCTTTCAGCAGTTTCACTCATCCTGTTTCAAGTTGCTCTGCAATTGTTTTCCTGGATTGTAGACTTACATTTAATTTAAGGTTATAGTCCCTTAAATTCAAGAAAATGTTTGTTTATTTTGTTGATTGGTTGATTGGTTTTGAAGCAGGGTCTTGGTCTGTCAGCCAGGTTGGAGTGCAGAGGCACGATCATGGCTCACTACAGTCTGGACCTCCTGGGCTCGAGTCATCCTCTCACTTCAGCACCTGAGTAGCAGATACCACAGGCACATGCCACTATGCCCAGCTAATTTTTTAAAAATGTTTTGTAGATACAGGGTCTTGCCATGTTGCCCAGGATGGTCTTGAATTCCTGGGCTCAAGCAATCCTCCCATCTCAGTGTCCCAAAGTACTGGAATTACAGGCGTGAGCCACTGCACCCAGCTGAAAATGTATCCTTATTAAAAATTCTCCCACAAAGTTTTGCCCAGTAGGGTTCATAGCAGGGTGCAGCCCATGTTTATCAAATTAAAGAGTCTCCTTTCATCACCTGCCTTAGGATCTCATCAATATTATAAATCAACCTTTACACAATGATGAAATAGAATGATGGAGTGGAACTCGCAGTGCTCTTACTGATCTTTCTCTAATAAACACCTAAAAAAATATGTGCATGCATCACATACACATATTTTCCCCTTTGTGTTCTACTTTCACTATTGGAAACTCCACATCTACTTTCTTCTGCTTCAACATTTTTAGGCATAGGAAACTTACTATCTTACAAAGTAACCCCTGCTTTTTTACATCTCTCTTAAACATTCCTTATCCTGATGGACTGAAGTTTCTTATCGTGAACCCACTGGCTCTTCTAATCTTTCTGAACTTCCCCAAAGTCAGTCATTCAGATACTTGAATATATCTATCATCTCTTCCTTGAGTTGCTGTTGTTGTTTAAACCAGATAAAATATGCTCCTTCCTTGGTTCTGTCCTATGTGACATGTTTTCCATATCCTGCTAGTCTTTCTTTAGTTTGTCAATGGTCTTTACCATGGAGCAGTCAAAACTAGACACTTCGCCACGCTGTTAGTCTGAAAAGAACAGTTCAAGAAAACCATTAGCTCCCCTGATCTGGATGTAATACTCAATGCAGATTATTATTGTATTTTTAAATGAAATAATGATGTTTGTTTATATTGAACTTGCCATCAACTAAAATATATAGGTCTTATTCTTATGAATTGCCCTTAAGAGCTAGGTTTCCTCCCTTGAGGGGTAGGACTCTGTGTAATTCTGTGCAACTCTGTACCCTTCATTCAGTTGTCTGCACATTTATTTCTCTTCTATTCAGCCAGTAATGTTTGAGAAGAGGAGAGGAGGAAGAGTGCTTACTAGTGAGCATCTGTTATGTACCAAAAGTCATGTTGGTCTTATATATTTAAAAAACAGAGGTGTTATCCCTCTTTTGTGGATGAAGAAGTTAAGGCTCACAGAGGCTAAGGTAACTTGTCCAAGTCTACCCAACAACGGCGCTGATATTTGAGTTTAGAATCACCTTAATTCGAAGGCTGTCTTCTTTTAGCTATGTACACAGCTCTCGAGTGAGTCAGCCTCTCTTTCCAACTTGGTGAAATAGTCTCTATTCCTGATCATCACATATATCTACTACTCTTCTTAGCAATGAATTAGCTGCAAATTTGATAAGTATCAAATAGTGTTAAGAATAATGAGCACAGCAATGCCAAGGACAGAGCTCTGCAGCATCCCTGGCAGAGATCTTGCCTTTTACCCATGCATGCTGATTTACGGGCTTTGGGTATCATTTTCACTCAGTTCATGATAGTCCATCCATCTGCAGGTTATTATGAGAGATCTTTCTAAAAGTCCCACTGAAATACTAAATATCATACCTAGTATATATTATCTTTCTATATGGTGGTGGTTTACCTCCCTTATTCTTCAGTGGTATAATAATCCTTCCTAAAATGTTACCAGGACATATCTCAGAGGTCTAAGATTTCTAGCATCCTTCAATATAGAAATTGAGATGCTTGCTCATTCCAGCCTTTCAGCTATCTTTGATTTTTTATCTTCATTTCATAGTCATGTTTATACATTATTTTAATTTTCTGGCTTAACTTTATCTGACTCTAGAAAGTTGAATATATTCTAAACATCTAGGGCATTCTTTTAATACGTTTTGCCTACCTTTGGCATACATTTTCTTTTAACCTTAAAGTCAATTCTTTTTACTTTAAGATTTTTCTCCTTTGAAGCTACTGGAGATACAACTTTGGAGTTGAGTAGCTCAGTATTTCAGCTAAATGCTAAAAGTAACTTTATACCAACTTCTACAAGCAGAGACTTCTTGCCTATGTTCTTCTCGTTTGAGACTATAGAACTTGGAAAAATTTTTTAGTTGTCCTGAATACCTTTTAGCTACCATTCTTGCAGGATAACATTGCCTATAAACCAATAAAGCCTATCCAGGATCTTTTCTTTCTAGGAGGCCAAATGAAGGTGGTTGTCATTTTGGTGGCAAGAACTCTTCTTCTCCTCTTCAGACACAAGGAATGAAGGAAAGAGAGTTTATAATAAATAAAGTGGCAAATCTTTAAAATGCTGATTATTTCAAGTGTTATCTAGGATACCAAAAAATAAACACTTCTAATTGTTCATAGGAATATAAACTTTTTGGAAGACACAGTGGTATCATCAATAAAAATGTTTAAAAATGTATGTTTTTCTGAACATTTCTGGGAATATATCCTATAATAATACTCACACCTGTGCATGAAGATGTAACTGTACTTGCTACTCATAAAATCTGATGATTTTTAGAATCATCCCAATCTGATAAAGGAGTGCTTCAAAAAAATATATAAGTAGACTTGACAACCACTGTTATCATCAGTCACTGCCTCTGAGGGAGACTGTCAGTTAGTTTGGAAGAGGGTGGCACCAGGAATAGGAAGGGACCTCTCCCAACTCTGATTCACTGTTGAAAAGTGGGAATGGAGGCCGGGCACAGTGGCTAATGCCTGTAATCCCAACACTTTTGGAGGCTAAGGCGGGCAGATCACCTGAGATCAGAAGTTCGGGATGATCCTGGCCAACATGGTGAAATCCCATCTCTACTAAAAACAGAAAAAAAAAATAGCTGGGCATGGTGGCTGGTGCCTGTAATCCCAGCTATTCAGGAGGATGAGGCACAAGAATCGCTTGAATCCAGAAGGCAGAGATTGCTGTGAGCCAAAATCACACCACTGCACTCCAGCCTGGGTGGCGACAGAGCGAGATTCCGTCTAAAAAAAATAAAAAAAGGAAAGAAAAAAAAGGAAAAGAAAAGTGGGAACAGAGAGTTCCTTCAGTCAGCTGCAAGAGGACAAGTAGAGTGGAGCTGACCATGAAAGTGGGCAGGACTGGGTATAAAATATAACAGCAAGTCAGTCTGTACAGAGATGTTGAAGTATGTTAATAAAATATTGTAAGCAACTGAAAATATCTATCAATAGAGGAATGGTCAAACAAATTAGGATGTCATTATTCTAGGAATGTTTACAAGACTGTTAAAAGTATGAGGTAGACCTATAGGCCATGTCATGAAAAGATCTCCAAGACATATTGGTATAAAATATAACAGCAAGTCATTTCATGTTGTTCAATCCAATTTAGGTGAAATGTTAGTGTTTTAAAAGAGAGAGTGAAAGGTTGGCACAAATTTTGACAGTGGCTTCCTCTGAGATGGGAGGAGTAGAAGGAGAGTGCAGAGGAGTGCCCTCAGGCTTTGCCCAAATCCTTCTGCCTCATTGGAATCTTATACTAAAACACATTTGTTTGCCCAAATCCTTCTGCCTCATTGGAATCTTATACTAAAACACATTTGTTTATTACCTGGATAACTTTTTTAAACTGCTATGACAGGAAAGAATATCGGTGAATTGAAGCTGCCTATCAGAACCATATCTTGGGTGGGTGGAGGGCATCCCTGACCTTGCCTTGCTGATGAGGAAGAAGATGAGGCATCTCTGCCAGCTGAAAGCACACAGAGCCAACAACCATATAAATATTTCTGCATGTGTCAAGAAGGCCATTTGCAAAAGAGAACACCAAAAACAACCCACTATTTATGTGAGTAAGAGAAAATAGAGCATTTGGGGGGGGGGAAGATCAATAGTTTGGAATATTTCAACTCATATGGAAAAGGATTATCACGTCTTTCATGATCTTAGAGGCAGAACTAGAACTCATAGGCCAGAGGGCACCAAACAGCATGACACCCTCTCAGCAGTCACCATCTAAACACAGATGCATCTCGTCTGGCTGGTGAATACTGGGAGGCAACACTTGTTGCTCTTCACCCTATTTCGCATCCGTAGCCTGTACATGTGTGTCCTGCACAGCTTGCTTCTTTCAGTTTCTCTGACTAGCACCTGTGTTTGGATGTTTGACTCGTGCTATGAGGGCAAGCTATAGGGAATCAGATTTGGAAGCAGCTTAAGGTAGAACTTTCTAAGCACAGGAAGGCAGCACACCTGCCTAGTTAGGAACGCAGGCTCTGGAGCTAGCCTGCCTCATTTGAATGCTGGCCGTGCCGCCTACTACTGTGTGGAATTAAGCTGGTTGCTTCAGTTTCATGCTTCAGTTTTCCCATTGTGTGAAATGAGAGTGTAATGAGGATTATACAAGTTAATACACATAAAGCATTAACATTAGTTATCTCTCACCATGTAACAATATTAATACAAATTTAGCAGCTTAAAACAATACACATTTATTATCTGATGGTTTCTGTGGGTCAGGATTCTAGGCACGGCTTATCTGGTCCTTTTTAGGGTCCCACAAAGCTACAATCAAGATGTCAAATAGAATAGCAGTTTCCACTGAGTCTTGACTCAGGGAGGATCTACTCCCAGGCTCGCCCAGGTTGTTGGCAGAATTCAGTTCAGGGCTTTGGTTTCTTGCTGGCTGTCAGCCCCAGAGGCCACCTTCAGCCCCAGCCTCAGAGCCCACAAGGGAGACAAGACTGTGAGCATGATGGGTGCTACCGTCTTATGTGCATATTCAGCATATATGTAACAACATGCATCTGGAAGCTTCGCCATATCTGCTGGTTAGAGGTAAGCCACAGGTCATGCTCACACTCAGAGGAAGAGGACATCTAAAGGTGGTGAACATCAGGAGTTAGGGATCATAGAGAACTGCCATAGACACCATCCTCCATGCATACCAAGTCAGGCCTACTACATATAAAGTTGTTAATAAATGTGAGGTATTATCCATGGAAGCTATCTGAAGAAGGCATAGGTGACTTTCTGAGAGGATTAGTTTCTCACACTGGGGGTATCCAGACCGTTACTGGGTGGAGACTGTAGACACATAGCAAAGAAAACCAAATGGAAATAGGCGTTGAGCCAGATAGCTCCTGAAGGTCACCTGAGATTATTCTGTCACCAGACAAGGTGAACCAACTGCCCCCTCCTCCTTCAGCACTGTCCTGAGTTCATTGCTACTTTCTTTTTGCATGCTGTCTTTTTTCACTTTTGTCTGATTTCACCTGTGTAAAAATGGAAACTAGAACATCCCATGATATGATTTTCTCTGAGAATTCTTGAGAGTTGCCCTGTTCCCTCATAGAACAGTCATGCTTGGGGGTGGGGTGGGAGGAAGGAAATACGCTTTACCTTTACTACAATCTATGGGTTTGTTTCTTCCTAAGGAAAAGGGACCCAGGCCCTGTTTACTTTTACAGTGTCTCTCAAAATTCTAACCAGATAGGTGTGCCTAGACTGTACTCAATAAACACCATCTAACATCTCCTGGAAAAGGGAGAGATAATGAATTGGACTGCTGGGCTCTTTCTAGATCTTGCTGCTGATATATGAGGGTTTTTACCTATTTGATTCACTCCCCAGTTTGTTCACGTGCCTCCGCTGTCTCTGTGGAAGGCCTGGTAAATATAAACTCTCTGTTGAGTACCCCAGCCCTGAAAGAGGACTGATAAGGCAGTTCCATGGGAGGCAGCACAGAATCCAGAAGTGTGGGGTTTTTTATGCCTGAAAAGTTGATTTAAAACATATGTATCCTTACATATTGATTTCATAAGTGCATACGCCAGCCCTGCTTCTGCATTCAGCCTCTGAAACATGTGACTGAAGAACCATATGTGCCTAATATGCAAACACCCAAATACACCCTCCGCCATGCCCATGCCTAACTCCGAGCCCTGTTGTGCTGGGGAAAGTAAATGGAAATGACTGAGGACAGTTATGTTAGTAACTAAACATTAGAAATACAATAACCATGCAGCATCTCTGTTATTTCTTTAATTCAGGCAATTTCCCAGTAGAGTATTAAGGTGTTAATTGCTTCTGCACTTTTCTATTTGACAGATATGTCCTTTTTCACCTAGGTAAGGAAAGCAATTATTGTAATGCTCTCATGGGCTTTGTGAGATATTCTTTAATGACTTTTAAAGGCATCAATAGGGCATTGTGCTTTTAAAGGGAAACTGTCCTCTTTTCTGTTTGTGCTTGATAACAAGAGTGGGTATTATATTCAGACTACATGATGAATCTGTGAAAGGAAAATATGCAATGAAAAAAAATAAAGGAGTAGTAATACATTTTCAGGAAATATGTATCCAGATTTCAGATATGAGAAAAATATGTTCTTATATGTGCATGTATCACTGAGCTTAACAAAGATTAAACACAATAAAAAAGATACTCAGCAGGCATATTTCTCTGGAATTTTAACACAAAGTTGTTATTCTCTGGAACTGGTGTGGCCTCCCAAGTGAGGGTTTGGCAGGTCGTTTACTCAATACAAATCAGTAAATATTCTTTTACACATTGTGTGAAAGTGACTTTCACAGGCTACTTGAGCTACAATTGATTTTACAGTTTCATGTTTGCATTCAAAATAAAAGAAAAATAGTCTTAGAACTTTTAATTAGAATTCAGAACTCTTTTTTGATAAGAGTCACTTTGGCAACCTGGTCAAGCCAACACAACCCATGTTAACTAAAGTGATAGTGTAGAAAGAAGACTGAATGTGGAGTGAGAACTGAAGTTAGAGTTTTAAGTCCTCACAAAAGGATTCGTTTGATACCTGTCCTCAGGCAAGTTGTCTAACCTTGAAAGCTTCAGATTTTTCATTTGTAGGATCCTGGGTTTCTGTGAGAATCAAATGTATGTGACTCTTCTGGCCAACTTAAGTTCTCTCTGGATATACAATTGTATGATCAAAGGAAGATCTAGGTTTTGTGCCGCCTCAAGTTTATACAATTTGAGGGGAGGGGGTTCTTTAAGAAAAAAAATACAAAAATATAATTTTTCGAATTTGACAAAACTGTATGATGCTGTGAATACATTGCTAGGATGCCTCCCAAGACTTTGGAATAAACCTGTGCCAGTTAAGGTCCCAGAAATTAAAGACTCAGTCACTTAGCCTGTGCAGCATTATTAGAGATGTACAGAATGCTAAAGCTGGAAATGGCCATACCTCCCACCTGACAGGGGTTCACACTTGTTTTTTTAGCAGTAGAAACCTCTTTTCAAAATCTTATGTGGAGGAATAAGAGGGAAAAACTGACTAGTGTAGCTGAAGATGGGACCTAGGACTTAGAGATATGCCCATTTGGTCTTTTATCTTCCCTGGAAGAATTTCAGTTGAGGCCCGGTGTGGTGGCTCATGCCTCTAATCCTAGCACTTTCAGAGGCTGAGTCAGGAGGATCACTTGAGGCCAGGAGTTTGAGACTGGCCTGAGCAAATAACAAGACTCTATCTGTACAAAAAATTTAAAAATTAGCCAGGGGTAGTGGCATGCACCTGCAATCCCAGCTACTCAGGAGGCTGAGGTTGGAGGATCACTTGAGTCCAGGAATTCAAGGTTGCAGTGAGCTAGATCATACCAGTGCACTCCAGGCTGGGTGACAGAGTAAGACCCTGTCTCTAATACATACATACATACATACATACATACATACATACATTGCCTACAAACTACCCCCCAACATACACATTTTAACAACCGTGAAACTGGGATGCATTTTATAGTTGCTCTTAGACAAGTGATAATCATAATATTATTATTATTGCTTGTGCATGCACTTACTTGGTTGCAGTTCCTGGTGATATCATTGGATAAATATAACTCCTTGAAGTTTCAGGAAATAAACCTGAAAACGAATAAAACCTGAAAACGAATAAAACCTGAAATAAACCTGAGGAGGGAATATATACTGTTGTCTAAAATGTTCTCTTGACACTTTTCCATAAGTTCAAGAAGCAAAAGTATCAAAACTTGCCAAATGAGGATTCAATCAAGTGGGGAAGGAAAAGGGGTGCTCAGAAGCACCCCTCTCCTGGAGGCACAGAGTGTGGGGGTCTTGCAAATGACTTTCTTGCTCGACACTTGTGGGGTGAGTATAACCTGAGGGTCTGGGAGAGGGCCAACCTCCGCCCCTGAGTCTCACAGTCCCTGGTGCCCGCCCAAGGCCAGGTTATGGGCTCAGATGTCACGCTTTCCTTGCCTCCTTCCTGTCACCTCCAGAGATTTGGATTCAGGATTTGTTCCTAGTGTCCAAAACTTTGACAGGAAACTTACTTTTTTTTTTTTTTTTCATATGGAGTCTCACTTTGTTACCCAGGCTGGAGTGCAGTGGTGCAATCTCAGCTCACTGCAACCTCCATCCCTTGGGTTCAAGCAATTCTCCTGCCTCAGCCTCCCCAGTAGCTGGGATTACAGGTGCCTGCCACCACATCCAGCTAATTTTTGTATTTTTAGTAGAGACAGGGTTTCACCACCTTGGCCAGGCTGGTCTTGAACTCCTGACCTCGTGATCCAACCACCTCGGACTCCCAAAGTGCTGGGATTACAGGCGTGAACCACCGCGCCAGAGGCTGATGCTTACCTACAAATCTTGATAGAACAATTAAAGTTTTTTGATCACAAGCTTCAAAACTGCAAAGATAATAAACAGAGAAAGAAAATTGAAACTCTTAAAGAGAAGCAAATAGCATGGTAGAATCACTTAAACACTGCACTGTGTTGATGCAGATTGCTAAAGACCAGAATAATGCTGAGAAGCACACAGGTAGAATTATAAGTACTATTAATCTTGTAGATGCAATGTATCAACCTAGTCCCTTGGAACCCATGATCAGCACAATGCCTTCTCAGACTGTCTCACCTCCGGAACCTACTCAGCTGCATAAGACAGAGCAGAGTTCATCTTCCTGACCAGTTGGACCTGTACTAGTTACCTTGGGACACCATTAGAGTCCAACACCAAATAGTAGAGGCAGTGACCATTCACCACCTAGTAGCAGTCAACTTCTCCAAGCCATGTCAACGGCTTCTCTAAATACAGTCCCAGAGTTCTCTTATTCCAGCAGTGAAGATGAATTCTACAATGCTGATGAATGTCATCAACATGGCTCATCCCCAAAGCACTTAATAGATTCTTCTGAATCTGCCTCAGTCTTGACACATGGCAGTGCAGAAAACAGACTAAAGTGCCCAGATAGCACAGAATCACTTAATTCTTTCACATCCAATGGAACAAGTGATACTGACTCATTTGATTCACCTCATGAGAGAGCTGACGAGGAGGAGGCAGGGTCCGTGGAGGAGCATAAGAGCATTATCACATACCTCTAGTCACAGGTTAGGGTTAGTATGGATCTTTCTAAAGTAGTTCTTCCAACATTTTTTTCTTGAAAGAGGATCTCTTTTAGAAGCATATGTAGACGTTTTTTGCATATCCAACCTTTTTGCGAGCATTGGTGACCAGGGATTGAATGGTTCAGAACATGAAATGGTACCTCTCAGCCTTTCATGCAAGGAGGAAAGAATCGATTACCAAAAAGCCATTTTAGCAAGATCTTTCAGTGTCACTGGACATTACCAAATGATACCAAAGAGAACAAAGGGCTAGTTTTAGAAGGACCAGTTCCCTGGGTTTCCAAAAACAATGTAAAATTTGTGGCTGAACAGATTTCCCATCATCTACCTACTTCAGCCTTTTATGCTGAGTGTTTATCAAAAAGATTCAATTCATTGCTGATATCTGGACCTAATCAAAATTCCTTAGGATGTCAATTGGGATAAACAACATAGGGTGGGGCCACAAGCCCTGTGTCTTGTGTTTAAATTGTGAGAAACATTACATCCTCACATTCCCCAGTGTTTAAGGATGGTCTATCCTCACAGTGCTCTGAATGGAACTAGGAGGAGAAGCAATATTAATTATTCCAAAAGTGGTGATAATGCAAATATCATCTTCCACACTGAACCTTTCTCTGGGGACAGGAAGCACAGAATTACCACTGTGATTTTTTTTCTCCAAATGATGAGAAGCCTTTTGCTCAATTCAAGGGGAATGGAATGGTGTAATGTATACAAAATATGCAACAGGGGAAAATGCAGTCTTTTTAGATACCAAGAAGATGTCTATAATCAAGAAGATAGGAAGTTGAAAGATCAGAAAAAATATGAATCCCACTGCCTTTAGAAGGATGTCACTTTCAACTTAAGAATCAGAGACATTCAGTTGCCATGTAGTTGTGCAGTTTTGAGTGAGTTTCTTAATCCTGGGTTCTAATTTGATTGGACTGTGGTCTGAGAGACAGTTTGTTATAATTTCTGTTCTTTTACATTTGCTGAAGAGTGCTTTACTTTCAACTATGTGGTCAATTTTGGATGACTATGGGGTAAATAATGAAGGCAGAAATAAAGATGTTCTTTGAAATCAGTGAGAACAAAGACACAACATACCAGAATCTCTGGGACACATTTAAAGCAATGTGTAGAGGGAAATTTATCGCATTAAATGCCCACAAGAGAAAGCAGGAAATATCTAAAATTGACACCCTAACATCACAATTAAAAGAACCAGAGAGGCAAGAGCAAGCACATTCAAAAGCTAGCAAACGGCAAGAAATAACTAAGATCAGAGCAGAAATGAAGGAGATAGAGACACAAAAAAGCCCTTCAAAAAATCAGTGAATCCAGGAGCTGGTTTTAATTGATAGACAGCTAGCAAGACTAATAAAGAAAAGAAAGAAGAATCAAATAGATGCAATAAAAAATGATAAAGGGGATATCACCACCGATCCCACAGAAATACAAACTACCATCAGAGAATACTATAAACATCTCTACACAAATAAACTAGAAAATCTAGAAGAAATGAATAAATTCCTGGACACATACACCCTCCCAACACTAAACTAGGAGGAAGTTGAATCCCTGAATAAACCAATAACAGGCTCTGAAACTGAGGCAATAATTAATAGCCTACCAACCAAAAAAAGTCAAGGACCAGATGGATTCCCAGCCAAATTCTACCAGAGGTACAAAAAGGAGCTAGTACCATTCCTTCTGAAACTATTCCATCAATAGAAAAAGAGGAAATCCTCCCTAACTCATTTTATGAGGTCAGCATCATCCTGATACCAAAGCCTGGCAGAGAACACAACAAACAAAGAGAATTTTAGACCAATATCCCTGATGAACATCGATGCAAAGATCCTCAATAAAATACTGGCAAACCGAATCCAGCAGCACATCAAAAAGCTTATGCACCATAATCAAGTCGGTTTCATCCCTGGGATGCAAGGCTGGTTCAACATATGCAAATCAATAAACACAGTCCATCATATAAACAGAACTAAAGACAAAAACACATGATTCTCTCAATAGATGCAGAAAAGGCCTTTGACAAATTCAACAGCCCTTCATGCTAAAAACTCTCAAGAAACTAGATATTGATGGGACATATCTCAAAATAATAAGAGCTATTTATGACAAACCCATGGCCAGTATCATACTGAATGAGCAAAAACTGGAAGCATTCCCTTTGAAAACTGGCACAAGAGAGGGATGCCCTCTCTCACCACTCCTATTCAACATAGTGTTGGAAGTTCTGGTCAGGGCAATCAGGCAGGAGAAAGAAATAAAGGGTATCAGTTAGGAAAAGAGGAAGTCAGATTGTCCCTGTATGCAGATGATAAAACTGTATATTTAGAAAACCCCACTGTCTCAGCCCAAAATCTCCTTAAGCTGATAAGCAACTTCAGCAAAGTCTCAGCATACAAAATCAATGTGCAAAAGTTACAAGCATTCCTCTACACCAATAACAGACAGAGAGCCAAATCATGAGTGAACTCCCATTCACAATTCTTCAAAGAGAATAAAATACCTAGGAATCCAACTTACAAGGGACGTGAAGGACCTCTTCAAGGAGAACTACAAGCCACTGCTCAACGAACTAAAAGAGGATACAAACAAATGGAAGAACATTCCATGCTCATGGATAGGAAGAATCAATATCAAGAAAATGGCCATACTGCCCAAGGTAATTTATATTCAATGCCATCCCCATCAAGCTACCAATGACTTTCTTCACAGAATTGGAAAAAACTACTTTAAAGTTCATATGGAACCAAAAAAGAGTCCACATTATTTGCCAAGACAATTCTAAGCCAAAAGAACAAAGCTGGAGGCATCATGCTACCTGACTTGAAACTATACTACAAGGCTACAGTAACCAAAACAGCATGGTACTGGTACCAAAACAGAGATATAGACCAATGGAACAGAACAGAGCCCTCAGAAATAATACCACACATCTACAACCATCTGATCTTTGACAAACCTGACAAAAACAAGAAATGGGGAAAGGATTCCCTATTTAATAAATGGTGCTGGGAAAACTGGCTAGCCATAAGTAGAAAGCTGAAACTGGATCCCTTCCTTACACCTTGTACAAAAATTAATTCAAGATGGATTAAAGACTTAAATGTTAGACCTAAAACCATAAAAACCCTAGAAGAAAACCTAGGCAATACCATTCAGGACATAGGCATGGGCAAGGACTTCATGACTAAAACACCAAAAGCAATGACAATAAAAGCCAAAATAGACAAATAGGATCTAATTAAACTAAAAAGCTTCTGCACAGCAAAAGAAACTACCATTAGAGTGAACAGGCAACCTACAGAATGGGAGAAAATTTTTGCAATCTACCCATCTGACAAAGGGCGAATATCCAGAATCTACAAAGAACTTAAACAAATTTACAAGAAAAAATCAAACAATCCCATCAAAAAGTGGGTGAAGGATATGAACAGACACTTCTCAAAAGAAGACATTTATGCAACCAACAGGCACATGAAAAAATTCTCATCGTCACTGGTAATCAGAGAAATGCAAATCAAAACCACAATGAGATACCATCTCACACCAGTTAGAATGGCGATCATTAAAAAGTCAGGAAACAACAGGTGCTGGAGAGGATGTGGAGAAATAGGAACACTTTTACACTGTTGATGGGACTGTAAACTAGTTTAACCATTGTGGAAGACAGTGTGGCGATTCCTCAAGGATCTAGAACTAGAAATACCATTTGACCCAGCGATCCCATTACTGGGTATGTACCCAAAGGGTTATAAATCATGCTGCTATAAAGACACATGCACACGTATGTTTATGGCACCACTATTCACAATAGCAAAGACTTGGAACCAACCCAAATATCCATCAATAATAGACTGGATTAAGAAAATGTGGCACATATACACCACGGAATACTATGCAACCATAAAAAAGGATGAGTACATGTCCTTTGTAGGGACATGGATGAAGCTGGAAACCATCATTCTGAGCAAACTATCGCAAGGACTGAAAACCAAACACTGCATGTTCTCACTCATAGGTGGGAATTGAAGAATAAGAACACTTGGACACAGGGTGGGGAACATCACACACCAGGGCCTGTTGTGGGGTGGAGGGGGGAGGAATATCGTTAGGAGAAATGCCTAATGTAAATGATGAGTTAATGGGTGCAGCACACAAACATGGCACATGTACACATATGTAACAAAACTGCACGTTGTGCACATGTACCCTAGAACTTGAAGTATTTAAAAAAAAAAAAATCAGAGACATTGATGCGGCAACTGAAGCAAAAACACAAACTTGGAAAAGACAAAGAGAAGAAACCCAAGAAAGGAAGGATAAGGAAATTCAATTGGAGACAAGCTTATTTCATGAAGATGGAAGATGTTGGGTTTATGATGAACCATTACTGAATTATGTTGGTGCTGCCAAGCATTGGGCTAGGAAATGCGAAGTTTACACCTGATAGCCAGGGCAGTAAGCATAATAAGCAACAAACATTCTCCCTTTGGGAGAACCTGTTCATTCCCTTCTTATTGCAATGGTTCCTGTCTCAGGGATATGAGACTTTTTTTTTTTACAATTAAAAATCAATAGTATTTAATTCTATACAATGAAGAATTGGAAATTTAAAAAGCAGTACCATTTGCAGTAACATTAAAAAATCAAATAAATAGAAATTCCTAAACCAATGCTTGGCAGCACCAAGATAATTCAGTAATGGTTCATCATAAATGCAACATCTTCCATCTTCATGAAATAAACTTGTCTCCCATTGGATTTCCTTCTCCATCCTTTCTTCGGTTTCTTTTTCAAGTTTCTGTTTTGCTTCAGTTGCAGCATCAATGTCTCTCTTTGCCATAAATCTAGCAAAATATTTACAAGATCTACACAGAATATGGGACTTTCTGACACAGATGAACAATTACAGTGGGAAAAGCTTCCCTTTTTTCCTCTGTGGCAGTTATGGCCATAAGTCCTGAGAAAAACTTCAGGTTTTGAAAACAAGATGTTTGCTCCTTTTCCAAACCCTACATATTGAAAAGCATTTCTAAATCCAAGCCTCAAACTCTACACTCTAATACTGATGTTAAGGAACACAATTTCTGTTTTCTAGTTCTTATGATGTTGGATTATGTGTGTGTGTGTGTGTGTGTGTGTGTGTGTGTGTGTATACAGCTCATATGTTGGATTATATGTGTGTGTATATATATATATATATACACAAACACATACACACAGTATATGCAGTTGACCCTTGAACAACACAGGTTTGAACTGCACAGGTCTACATAAACACATTTTCTACCACCTGTGCCACCCCTGAGATAGCAAGTCCAACCCCCTCTTCCTCCTTCTCAGCCTACCTAACGTGAGGAAGACAAGGATGAAGACCTTTATGATGATCCTCTTCCACTTAATAAATAGTATATATGTTTTCTTCCTTATGATCTTCTTAACATTCTTTTTGTTATAAGAATATAGTATATCATACATATAACATACACGATATGTGTTTATGTTGTCAGTAAAGCTTCCAGTCAACAGTAGGCTATTAATAGTTAAGTTTTGGGGTAGTGAAAAGTTACATGTGGATTTTTCAACTATACACCAGGGGGTGGGGGGTGATGGTGCATCTAACGTTGTATTATACGTACATATATATACAATCATGCAACAAAGATACCTAATGCCAGATTTTTCATAAAAACTCCTTCTACTGTAAATATGGGTTCCTCAGAGTTATTTTGAGAAATCAGCACAGTGTCTTAAAATCGTGTTGGGAAATGTTATGGTCTCACCTGCAATAACTTTTCTTTTGGAATTGAACTATTATTAAGTTGTATCTAACCCTAGATTATGGTTTAATTATACTCAATATTTCTTCAGGCTTCATAAAGTAATTTTTCAAAAAAATTGAAACTTGCCAAATAAGCCTCAGCAGCTTGAAAGAAAATCCAAGGGACAGTAACAGAGCACTGTAAAAAATGCAGCATCACAGTGCTCTTGGTGGCCCAAAGGACTAGTGATGAGGACAATATCATATAGAAAATATGGACATCAATGACACTGGTTCAGAGGGTGAATGTGGAAAAGTTGTAGGAGTACCTTGACTGATTTATTTCACTGACATTTTTCTTTTCATGCATGCCCTTTGCATTATTTAATAAGTATAATACTTAACAATCTTAGTGATAAGCATTATGTTGTAGTTTGCTTGACAGCATTTTGTTTTGCAGTTTTGTTTTGTTTTGTTTTGTTTTGTTTGAGACAGGGTTTTGCTCTGACCCAGGCTGGAATGCTGTAGTGCAATCATGGCTCACTGCAGCCTCAACCTCCCAGGCTCAAGCAATCCTCTCACCTCAGCTCCCCGCCATCTCCCACCAGGTAACTGGGACTAAAGGAGCACACCACCATGCCTGGGTAATTTTTAAATGTTTTTGTAGAGACAGAGTTTCGCCAAGTTGCCCAGAGTGGTCTCAAACTCCTGAGCTCAAGCAATCCTCCTACCTCAGCCTCCCAAAGTACTAGGATTATAGGCGTGAGCCACACACCCAGCCATATTCTTTCTTAGCAGCAAATAAAGTAACAGTGTGCCTTACAATTGCTGGCACCTTAAAATCAATAAAATATGGTAATTTTTTTAAGCCAAATACTCAGTTCTCTCATTTTGCAGTTCAGAGATTAGGTCACACAAGGATTTAGTGACTTGCCAGAGGCGAGGCAAATAGGGCTGGTTTGTTAGGGCATAATGAACCATTTGCAAATATTTTTCAAGTGACTGTCCCAACTTAGCCCCAGATTAACCCTTTGTTTTTCTAAATAATCATAACTAACCATATTGTTATAATTTTCTATTTCTTTAAGTTGGTATTTCTTTTTTTTAGTTTTTAATTTTTGTGGGTATATAGTAGGTATATATATTTATGGGGTATGTGAGATGTTTTGATACAGCCATGCAATGCATAATAATCACATCATGGTAAATGGGGTATCCATTACCTTAAGCACTTATCCTTTGTGCTACAAACAATCCAATTATACTCTTTTAGTTATTTTAAGATGTACAATTAAGTTATTATTGACTGTAGTCACTTGCTGTGTTATCAAATACCGCATCTTATTCATTCTTTCTAATGTTTTTGTACCCATTAGCCATCCCCACTTTCCTTCCACTCCCCCGCTACCTTCCGAGCTTCTGGTAACCATTATTTTACTCTCTAGCTCCATGAGTTCAATTGTTTTAATTTTTAGCTCCCACAGTCAAGTGACAACATGTGTTTGTCTTTCTGTGCCTGACTTATTTCACTTAACATAATGATCTTCATTTCTATCCGTGTTGTTGCAAAAGACAGGATCTCATTCTTTTTTATGGCTGAATAGTACTTCATTGTGTATATGTATCACATTTTCTTTATCCATTCATCTGTTGATGAACACAGGTTGCTTACAAATCCTGGTTGTTGTACATAGTGCTGCAATAAATATGGGAGTACAGATATTTTTTGATATATCAATTTCCTTTCTTTAGGGCATATACCTAGCAGTATATGGGTATATGCTGCTAGGGAGTGCTGGATCATATGGTAGCTCTCTTTTTAGTTTTGTGAGGAACCACCAAGCTGCTCTGCATTGTGATTGTACTAATTTATATTCCCACCAATGGTGTACAAGGCTTCCCTTTTCTCCATGTCCTCACCAGCATTTGTTATTCTCTTTCTTTTAACTGGGGTGAGATGTTATTATATTTCATTGTAGTTTTGATTTGGATTTCTCTGCTGATCAATGATGTCAAGCACCATTTCATATACCTGTTTGCCATTTGTCTGTCTTTTTTTGAGAAATGTCTATTCAAATATTTTGCCCATTTTTAAATTGAATTATTATATTAAAATTTTTACTATAGAGTTGTTTGAGCTCCTTATATATTCGGCTTACTAATCCCTTGTCAGATGTATAGTTTACAAATATTTTCTCCCATTCTGTGGGTTGTGTCTTCACTTTGTTGATTGTTTCCTTTGCTGTGCAGAACTTTTTAACTTGATGTGATCCCATTTATCCGTTTTTACTTTGGTTGCCTGTGCTTGTGGAGTATTACTCAAGAAATTTTTGCCCAAATCAATGTCCTGGAGAGTGCCCTTGATGTTTCCTTGTAGTAGTTTCATAATTTGAGGTCTGGGATTTAATTATTTAATCCACTTTGATTTTTGTATATAAGAAGTGATGGAGTCTAGTTTCATTCTTCTGCACATGGATATCTAGTTTTCCCAGCATGAGTTATTATTGAAGAAACTGTCTTTTCCCCAGTGTATGTTCTTGGCACCTTTGTTGAAAATGAGTTCTTTGTAGGTGTATGGATTTGTTTCTGGGTTCTCTGTTCTGTTCCATTGGTCTGTGTGTCTGTTTTTATGCCAGTACCATGCTGTTTTGGCTACTGTAGCACTGTAGTATATTTTGAAGTCAGGTAATGTGATCCCTCCAGTTTTATTTTTCCTCAGGATACTTTTGGCTATTTTGGGTCTTTTGTGGGTCCATATAAATTTTAGAATTGTTTTTTCTATTTCGGTGAAGAATGTCATTGATATTTCAATGGAGATTGCGTTGAATTGGTAGATTACTTTCAGTAGTATGGACATTGTAACAATATTGATTCTTCCAATTTATGAACATGGAATATTTCTATTTTTTGTGTGTCCTCTTCAATTTCTTTCATCAAGGTTTTAAAGTTTTCATTGTAAAGACCATTTACTTCTTTTAATTCCTAGCTATTTAATTTTCTTTTTAGCTGTTGTAAATGGGATTACTTTTTAAATTTCTTTTTCAGATTGTTCACTGTTGGCATATAGATATGCCACTGATTTTTTATATCAATTTTGTATTCTGCAACTTCACTGAATTTGTCAGTTCTAATACGTTTTTGGTGGAGTCTTAAGGGTTTTCCAAATATAAGATCATGTCATTTGTAAACAAGGATAATTTGACTTCTTCCTTTCCAATTTGGATGCCCTTTGCTTCTTTCTTTTATCCGATTGCTCTAGCTAGGACTTCCAGTACTATGTTAAATAACAGAGTGACACTGAGAATCTTTGTAATGTTACAGATCTTAGAGAAACCACTTTCAGTTTTTCCCCATTCATCATGATACTAACTGTGGGTCTGCCACATATGGCTTTTGTTATGTTGAGGTATATTCTTGCTATAATCTGTTTCTTGAGGGATTTTTTATGAAGGGATATTGAATTTTATCAAATGCTTTTTCAGCATCCATTGAAAGGATCATGTGGTTTTTGTCCTTCATTCTGTGGATATAATATATCACATTGATTGATCTGTGTAGATTAAACCATCCTTGCACCCCTGGGATAAGTTTCACTTGGTCATGATGAATGATGTTTTTAATGTGGTCTTGAATTTGGTTTGCTGGTATTTTGTTGAGGATTTTTGCAACAGTGTTTATTAGGAATATTGGCTTGTAGTCTTCTTTTTTCCTGTGTCTTTGTCTGGTTTTGGTATCACGGTAATACTGGCCTTGTGGAGTGAGTTCTGAAGTATTCCCTCCTTCTTTGTTTTTTGGAATAGTTTGAGCAGGATTGGCATTAGTTCTTCTTTAAATGTTTGGTAAAAATCAGCAGTGAAGGCATCAGGTCCTGGACTTTTCTTTGCTGGGAGATTTTATTACAGCTTTAATCTCATTAGCTGTTATTGGTGAGTTCAGGTTTTGGATTTCCGCATGGTTCAATCTTGGTACATTTTATTTATATAGGAATTTATACGTTTCTTCTAGGTTTTCCAATTTACTGGCATATACTTGCCCATAGTAGTCTCTAGTGATCATCATATGTTTTGGATGTTTTCCCACCCAAATCTCATCTTGAATTGTAGCTCCCATAATTCACACATGTTGTGTGAGGGACCCAGTAGGAGATAATTAAATCACAGGGGTGTTTTCCCCATACTTTTCTCATGGTAATGAGTAAGTCTTACAAGATCTGATGATTTTATAAGAGGTTTCCCTTTTTGCTTGGCTGTCTCATTCTCCCTTGCCTGCTACCATGTAAGAGATGCCTATCGCCTTCTGCCATGATTGTGAGTCTCTCCAGCCACGTGTAACTGTGAGTGCATTAAACCTCTTTTCCTTTATAAATTACCCAGTCTTGTTATGTCTTTATCAGCAGCATGAAAACAGACAAATACAGATCCTTTGAGTTTCTGTAGTATCAGCTGTAATGTCTTCATTTTCATCTTTGATTTTATTTATTTAGGTCTTCTCTCTTTTTCCATAGTCTGGCTAAAGGTTTGTCAATTTTGTTTATTCAAAAAACTAACTTTAAAGAAAAGAAACAACTTTTAATTGATCATTTGTATTGTCTTCATTTCAGTTTCATTTATTTCTGCTCTTTCATGCTACTAATTTTGGGTTTGGTTTGCTCTCACTTTTCTAGTTCTTTAAGATGCATTCTTACGTTATTTATTTGAAGGTTGTCTTTTTTATTTTTTTTTTGATGTAGTGTTTATAGCTATAAATTCCCTCTTAGTGCTGCTTTTGCTATATCCCATAGGATTTGGTATGTTTTGTTTCTGATATGATTTGTTTCAAGAAATTTTTAAATTTTCTTAATTTCTTCATTGACCCATTGGTCATTCAGGAGCATACTGTTTAATTTCCATGTGTTTGTTGAATTTCCAAAATTTCTCTTGTTACTGATTTCTAGTTTTATTCCATTCTGGTCAGAGAATATACTTGATACCATTTCAATTTTTTGGAATTTTTAAAAATTTGTTTTGTGCTAACATATGATCTATTCTCAAGGATGATCCACGTGCTAAGGAGAATGTATATGCTGCAACTGTTGAATAAAATGTTCTGTAGATATCAATTAGGTCCATTTGGCCTGTAGTCCAGATTAAGTCCATTGTTTCTTTGTTGATTTTATGTCTGGATGATTTGTCCAATCCTGAAAGTAGGGTCACCAGCTATTACTGTATTGAGTTCTATCTCTCTCTTAAGCTCTAATAATATTTTCTTTGTATCTCTGCATGCTCCGGTGTTGGGTGTACATATATTTACAAAGGTTATATCCTCTTGCTGAATTTACCCTTTTATAATTATATAATGAGCCCTCTTTGTCTCTTCTTACAGTTTTTGTCTTGAAATTTATTTTGTCTGGTAGAAATATAGCTACTCCTGCCCTTTTTTGGTTTCCATTAGCATAGAATGTCTTTTTCCATCCCTTGTTTTCAGTCTATATGAGTCATTATAGGTGAAGTGTGTTTCTTGTAGACAGGAGATAGTTGAGTCTTATTGTTTATCCATTCAGCCACTCTGTGTCTCTTGATTGGAGAATTTAGACCATTTGCATTCAATGTTATTATTGATAAGTAAGGATTTACTCCTGCCATTTTGTTATTAGTTTTGTGGTTGTTTTGTGGTCTTCTTTTTTTTTCTGTCATTCCTTCCTGTCTTCCTTTTAGTGATAATTTTTCTCTGGTGGTATGTTTTAATCTCTTCCTTTTTATACTTTATGTATCTGTTGTATGTTTTCAATTTGAGGTTACCATTAGGCTTGCAAATACTGTCTTATACCCCATTATTTTAAACTGATGACAACCTAACACTGATTGCATAAACAAATATGCAAAAAGAAAACTAACAAAAACTCTACACTTCAACTTGCCCCCTGCTTTTTAACTTTTTGTTGTTTTTTTAATGTTTTATCGTACTGGCTATTTCTTGAAAAGTTGTCATAGTTATTATTTTTGATTGGTTCATCATTTAGTCTTTCTACTTAAGTTTGCATACCACCATGACAGTGTTATACTGTGTTTTTCTCGGCGCTTACTATTACCAGTAATTTTTGAAACTTCAGATGATTTCTTATTGCTCACTAACATCCTTTTCTTTCAGATTGAAGAATTCCCCTTAGCATTTCTTGTAGGACAGGTCTGGTGTTAAAGGAATCCCTCCGCTTTTGTTTGTCTGGGAAGGTCTTTATTTCTCCTTTGTGCTTAAAGCAATTTTTGCCAGATATACTATTCAAGGATAAAAGTTTTTTTTCTTTCAGTACTTTAAATATGTAATGCCACTCTCTCCTGGCCTATAAGATTTCCATTGAAAAGTCAGCTGCTAGATTTACTGGAGCTCCATTCTATGTTATTTGTTTATTTTCTCTTGCTGCCTTTAGGATTCTTTCTTTTTCCTTTACCTTTGAGAGTTTGATTGTTAAATGTCTTGAGGCAGTCTTCTTTGGATTCAGTCTGTTTGGTGTTCTATAACCTTGTGGTACTTAAATATGGATATATTTGTCTAGGTTAGGGAAGTTCTCTGTTATTACCACTTTGAATAAACTTTCCATCCCTATCTGTCTCTACATCCTCATTAAGGCTAATAACTCTTAGGTTTGCCCCTTTGAGGCTATTTTCTGGATCTTACAGGCATGCTTTATTCCTTTTTCATTCTTTTTTCTTTTGTCTCCTCTATTTTCATTTTTTTTTTTTTTTTTTTTGAGACGGAGTCTAGCTCTGTTGCCCAGGCTGGAGTGCAGTGGCCAGATCTCAGCTCACTGCAAGCTCCGCCTCCCGGGTTTACGCCATTCTCCTGACTCAGCCTCCCGAGTAGCTGGGACTACAGGCGCCTGCCACCTCGCCCGGCTAGTTTTTTGTATTTTTTAGTAGAGACGGGGTTTCACCGTGTTAACCAGGATGGTCTCGATCTCCTGACCTTGTGATCCGCCCGTCTCGGCCTCCCAAAGTGCTGGGATTACAGGCTTGAGCCACCGCGCCCGGCCGTGTCTCCTCTATTTTCAAATACACTGTCTTCAAGTTCATTAATTCTTCATTCTGCTTGATCACTTCTCCTATTAAGAGACTGTGGTGCATTCTTTAGTATGTCAATTGCATGTTTTCATCTCCAGGATTTCTGCTTAATTCTTTTTAATTATTTGAATCTCTTTATTAAATTTATCCGACAGGATTCTGAATTTCTTCACTGTATTATCTTGAATTTCGAGTTTCCCCCAATCACCTATTTTGCATTTTCTCTCTGAAAGGTTATATAACTCTATTTCTCTGGGTTTGGTCCCTGGTTCCTTATGTTATTCATTTGATGAGGTTATGTTTTTAGATGGTCTTGATGTTTATAGATGTTCATCAGTGTCTGCAGAGCATTGATGAGTTAAGTATTTATTGTAGTCATTGCAGTCTGGGTTTGTTTGTACCCATCCTTCTTGGGAGAGCTCTGCAGGTATTTGAAGGGACTTGGATGTTGGGATCTAATTTTTTGGTCACTGCAGCCATATCTGCATTAGGGGGCACCCCTAGCCCAGTAATGCTATGGCTCTTATAGACTCATAGAGGCACCACCTTGGTGATTTTGGATAAGACCCAGAACAATTATCTGGATTACTAGGTAGAGACTCTTACTCTCTTGCCGTACTTTCTCCCACACACAGTCTCTCTGTGCTGAGCCACCTGGAGATGGGGAAGGAGTGACACATGCACCCCTGTGGTCACTACCACCGGAACTGCACTGGGTCAGACCTGAAGCCAGCACAGCACTAGGTCTCACCCAAGGCCTGCTATAACCACTACTTGGCTACTACCTATGTTTTCTCAAGGCCCTAGAACTCTATAATCAGCAAGTGGCAGAACCAGCCACCCTTCAGGGTAAAGAGTTCCCTTCAGGGTGGAGAGTTCCTCTGGGCCCTGGATGGGTTCAGAGATGGCATTCAGGAGCCAGGTTCTGGAGTCAGGAACCTTAGAAAGCTACCTGGTACTCTATTCTGCTGCATCTGAGCTGGTACCCAAAGCACAATAAAAAGTCCTTCCCGCTCTACCCTCTGCTTTCCACAGGCAGAGTAGCCTCTCCTCATGGCTACCACCTCCAAGGGGCCATGGGGAATACTGCCAAAGTACCACCAGTGTTCACTTAAGGTCCATGGACTCTTCAGTCAGCTTGTAATGAATGCTTCCAGCCCCAGGATTCTCCCTTCAGAGCAGTGGGCCCCCCTCTAGCCCAGATCAGGTCCATAAATGCCATTCATGAGCCAAGACCTGGAATGGGAACCCCAAGGGCCCACTTGGTGCTCTAGCCCCTGTGGCCAAACTGGTACCTAAGATGCAAGACAAAGTCCCCTTTACTCTTCCTCTGTTTTTCTCAAGCAGAAAGAATCTTTCTTCATGACCACCACAGTTGGGAATATGCTAGGTCACACTTGAAGCCAGCATGTCTCAGATTCTCACCCAAGGCCCATAGCATGTACCACCTGGCTGCCACTGCTGATTATTCAGGGCCAAGAGCTCTTAAGCCAGCAGCTGATGAATCCTGCCAGAATTGGGTTCTTCCCTTCAAGGCAGCGAGTTTTGGCCCAGGTTTTATCTAGAAATCTTGTTCAAGAGCCACAGCCTGCAATGGGGTCCTTCCAACTTTGTGTGGTGCCCTATCTGACTGTAGCTGAGTTGGTATCCAAGTTGCAAGACAAAGTCCTCTTTACTCTTCCATCTTCTCTCCTCAAGCAGATGGAAGGGGTCACTTTTGGAACTGCAAACTGTGCTGCCTGGGCTTGGGGGAGGAATGGTGCAAGCACTCCCTTAGCCACCCCAGCTGGTATCTTACTAGGTCACATGCCCACTAAGTGAATGGGCTCTTAGCCCAGCACAGCACTAGGACTTGCCTAGGAGTTGCAGTTCTTGCAGCTTAGACTGCTAAGTTGATCGAAGGCCCCAAACCACTTTAGTCCACCGTGGTGGGGCTTGTCGGAGCTCACATGCCAACTGCTGGGATAGATGATTCCCATCTAGCTAGGGCTGGTCCAAGTGCTTCCTCCCTGGGTGTTGGCTGACTGCTGCCTGGTATTGTTTTCCACTGTGATAGGGAAGCACCAAGTTCCAATGCAAAGTCCCAAAGTCACAGCACTTTTCCTCCCCCAAGCTCACAGATTCTTCATGCCATGAGATATGCGGGATGGGGAACGGGTGGCAAGACTGTTTTTCCTACCCTTGTCAGTGGCTCTTTCAGTGATATGAAGTGAAAACCAAGTACTGTGATCACTCGCCTGACTTTTGGTTCCTACGAAGGTGCTTTTCCTGTGTAGATAGTTGTTAAATTTGGTGTTCCTGCAGGGAGGATGATCTGTGGAGGTTTCTATTCAGCCATCTTGCTCTGCCTCCCAAGGTCTGTATTTTTTAATAGAATATAAATTCCTTGAGATCAGGGACTAAGTCTACATCATTTACCACTAGATAGCAAAGTGCCTAGAATTTAGGCGATTATCAATAGATATTCAATGGAAGGTAGGGAGGGAAGCAAGGGAGGGGAAGGGAAGGAATGAGGGAAGGAGGGAGGAAATGAGGAAGAGAGGGAGGGACTAAAGCATTTCAAACTCAGGGTGAGGCTAGAAGATAGTTATACTTGGGTAAGATAGTGTTACATAAGGTGATTGAGGTACTAATACAAAGGATGGATGGCATCAAAGAGGAAACAGTAGCGACTGCTTTTATCTACTCATTCTCTTTCTGCTTACTCCAAAGGGGAACATTTCTGTGACAAGAAAATGGTTTCCCATGCAGAACAGAAGAAACAAAAGGGACCAGGGGAGGGGCCAGGAGAGAATGGTACCCTCCCTGTTAGGACAGAGGAAGCCAAATACAGGTAGGCAGCACAGCCTCCTCCAGTTCTGAATTCCAGTAGGTCTGCATGGGGCTCTCATGAAGTTCTGACTCACTGCAGCAGGACCATGGCTTCTCCGTGGAAAGTCCCCAGGGATCCCCAGATGCTTTGCCTCTTGGTGATCTGCAGTGACTGCACTATTAGTTTTCCATCTGTTCCTTTATTTGAAATGGATCAAGTCCCATGAAACAAGGGAAAGTCAAATAAGTGCCCCTGACATACAGGCATCCATAACAAAACGAGAAGGATTGATTTACTAGTGCCCTTGTGGCTTGGAGTCTGCTTGAGGCTAGCTTTATTTTTCTTCCCTTTTCTCAAAAGTATTTCATCTATACATTCTTTTGGTCCATTGTTTAACAATTACTATATGATGAGTCTGAAACGTTGTAGCATTTAGTTACACGAGGGGGAAATTTCATGTACATAAAACAGACATGAAGTTTGGCCTAATGAAAGGACCCTAATTTTTAAGTCTCAGTGTCCCTCATCTATAAAATGGTAGTATGCCCTTCTTTACAGAGTTTTTCTGAAGGCTAAGTTAGTGAATGGATGTAAGAAGACTTGGAAAAGTATAAACTGCTTTAAAAGAATGGATAATCTTTAAAAGTATCGGGCTGGGCGCGGTGGCTCAAGCCAGTAATCCCAGCACTTTGGGAGGCCCAGACGGGCGGATCACGAGGTCAGGAGATGGAGAACATCCTGGCTAACACGGTAAAACCCCGTCTCTACTACAAATACAAAAAACTAGCCGGGCGAGGTGGCGGGCGCCTGTAGTCCCAGCTACTCAGGAGGCTGAGGCAGGAGAATGGCGTAAACCCAGGAGGCGGAGCTTGCAGTGAGCTGAGATCCAGCCACTGCATTCCAGCCTGGGCGACAGAGCGAGACTCCGCCTCAAAAAAACCAAAAACCAAAAAACAAACAAACAAAAAAAGTATCATGAATTTCTTCATTTTAATCTCTCTATTCAGGCAGGTTCCTAGCTCATGTTAGATTCATGGGTACTTAGACATTCGTGGAAGAAAGAGGCCAAGTGAGTGTAGCTCTTAGTTCTACTTTTCCCTGATTATTTAAGAAGTCTGATTTCTTGTGGAAGTTTATCCTTTCTTCACTTCCCTTTCAGGCACAATGGAACTCAAGCCTTGTCCTCTTAGCTGTCTTTGAAGATGCAACATTTGGCCCCTTATGTTGAACACTAAGCGACCTAACTCAGCGATGACTAGTTCTCACTAGCTGTAGTGCAGCCTTACCTGGTATCTTTCTCAGGGTCGTCTTTCACTTCCATAGTGTTCTTTCCTTTTGCCCACCCAGCTGCCCCATCCCTTGTTGTTCAGCTGGACTCCCAGATCAGAACATCTGATCATTCTAATCCTAGTACAGTAATTCTGGATTTTCATATTTAAATAGTTATTCAACATAAGATACTGCCCTGCCTGGCACCATGGCTCATGCCTGTAGTCCTAGCACTTTGGGAGGCTGAGGCAGGACCATCACTTGAGCCCAGAAGTTCAAGACCAGCCGAGGCAACATAGTGAGACCCCCATCTCTACAACAACAACAACAACAACAAAAACTGTTTCAAAAAATTAGCTGGGCATTGAGTGACACACACTACTCAGGGGGCTGAGGCAGGAGGATCACTTGAGCCCAAGAAGTTAAGACTATAGTAAGTAAAAAATTGCACCACTGAAGTACAGCCTGGGCAATAGAGTGAGACCTTGTCTCAGAAAAAAAGGATTCTAGCCAAAAGGATACCCAAAAATACATGCAAAAATAAAATACTTCCTCCCAAAAATAGCTCATTAATTTGCTAAGCAATACTTGGTATCTTCACTTCTCTATTAAGTGGAAACAATACTGCAAGTAAATATCCTACTTTCATCTAAAGAAGAACTTAAACCTCTAACTAGCCATCTATAGCCTACAGAGGACTTTCTTAGCAGCACAAGTTGAGCTGTTATTCCCTTTCAGGCTCCCAGCCCATGCTATGGACTGATGACATTTCATTGAAATTATTAGATGTTTGTCTCTTAGACATTTAGAATGTGAATTGCAGAAAGGTAGAGGCAGTGATTATTGGTCTTCAAAATACTAGCCTCTACCACATAGTCTGGCAATTATAAATGCTTAAAAATATTTTTAGAACAAAACAGTCCATAAGTAGTTGTAAGAATGTAGTTAACTTATCTAAGGGAACATTGTAAATCAGAGTAATTAAATTCAAAGATAGCCATGCCAATTGCTTCAGTTTTACTTGTAAACGCCAGTTTTCAATCATGTCAACAATGTGATTATAACAGCTTAGAAGTGAAAATTACAGATGGAGAGTTTTCCCAAAGGAAAGTTGCCTGAGGCTTTTGAGGCAAGTGCAATTGCGAGATATCCTGCCCAGTGCTTTTTGCTGGTCCTTATCACCTCTTACTTTTAAATGTCTACCACTCAGGCCATCATGCTTAGGAAGAAAGGCGGTTTCACTGAAGTAAGCCATTTCCTGTTTCTGATATCTTGCATCATGGTTTTATTTAGACTATCAGATGACTGTGTAGGAATACATGACTGATAGATGTGGGTGCTGTTTGCTATTCTACAATCCCCTACCCAACAAACACACAAATTATAAAATGTCACTCCCACGTAAATTGTTCTTTGATTGTCACATTGCTCAAACCTGATCTTCTAGGTCAGAGTTTCTAAAGTAGGATACATGGATAAACCCCAGTGGGGAATTAATGAATTCCCCTGAAATCATGCACACAATTTTTCTGGGACAAGGGTTCACTGCTTTCATTAGATTCTCAAAGTAGTCTGTGATTTCACCAGCAGTTAAATACCACTATTAATTGTTTTGTCTTATATTCATAACAATCAAAATATAGTAGAAAACTGGAAGTTTGCATATCTGGAAATTTCCAATATCCAAATAACAATAATAATGACAACAAGACAACAATAAGACTATGGCTAACATATATTGAACACTTACTGTGTGGCAGTTATTACCATAAGTTCCTTGTAAGAATTATATTACTTAATTTCACCAAATTCTGTGAGTAGATACCATTGTTATCCCTAAATTAGATGTGAGGAAACTAAGACCCATGAAAGCTAAATAACTTGTTAATAAGTTTGACATTGGAAAGCTTAAGGGCAAATTTTGACAATTAAATAGAACTGATTTTGGGAGAAATAGAAATTGGAACAATTCTAGTATTGCCATATTTTAAAAGCAGGAATTTTTTTTAACTTAATGCTCTAGAAGACATTTGATACCTGAATCAGTTATACCAGAAAAACAGTCAACGTCTCTGTTCAGTCTATTTTTAAAGGAATCCTGACCTATGTATCACATATCTTCAGGGGTCACATATTTTTGTATTTGACAATGCATATTTGTATATAACCTTTCTTTGGAGGTGCTCCAGGAAGCATACAGATATTAATCCAGCCCTCTCATCACTGCATGAGATAAATCCCAATCATAATTTTGTTTCACATGAATATTTGTGCCAGGTAATATTTATGTGCTGTACATCCCTGCCACTGATCAAATTTATGTTCAGACTCCCAAGGGATGAGAAAAATTCTAGTATATCCCTCATGTCACTACACAGAGGTGGAAAATGCCCAATAACCTTTCTCTGCTAGTCTGGGTGGCAAGAACTGAGACTGAAAATGCAGCAGTTCATCACAGAAACCTAGCTTTGATCCCCACAGCTTTGCTGAACCAGGGGATGTTAGGAAGAGCTTGAAATGAGTATTGGAAAAAGCATCTGTTTATTTCCTGAGGGGAATAAACTTCCTAGTGGCACCACTAAAAGTAATATACAGATAAAACTGTAGTATGAGCAATAATGTTTTTTTCAATAGTAGTACACGGATATAGCTATAGTATTCTGGTGTGTGACCCAATTCCCCTTACCTAGGCATTGGTACAATTAATCAACCAAGCGTGGGGAAATAACTCTGTCTGCTCCATTCAGATTCTGCTCCTTTATCATTTTGCTTCTGCACCGTCCAGCAATATTTCTGTTTACCACAAGCTGATGCTCACCACCCCATTATAATTCCCGGATTTGGGACTGATGTGCTCATTCCTCCAGTAGTTATCAGGGAGGACCTGTGAATGTTCCAGGTACTATTCTATATGCTGGAGATACAGCAGGGAACAAGACGCTGTTGTTGACACTAGCATTTCAAAATTTGTGACTTACTTTACAGAGTTTTCGCCAATAGTATTTCTATTGAACTGTTGATGGTATTTTTTAAAATCTCTGCAGTTAATAGAACTTCAAGAAGTAAAGAACTTAACCTGTTTTGCTGAATATGCCTCTAGTGGTTGCTTTTAAATTGTACTTTCTCTTTTTATGCTACAGCCATGGGGTGAGGGTTTTATAGATCATTTTGAGGTGTGACGAAAACTATTTTAAGACCAAATTTTTGTGTGGTATTTCAATGTTAAATTTCTTTTATATGACATTATATAGTGTGCCTGCCCCGCTCCAATCACTCGCAGCAACACAAACTTCCTGTTTTCTGGATTCCCCTTCTCAGCAACAGATGTCAACATCCACCAGTCAGACAAGTTGGAAACCTTGGGGCCTTTTCTATCCTCCCTCACTTCCATGCTTCCATGCTTCCCACATCCTCATTGGTCTCTAACTCAGGAAAACTCCTCTTCATTAATATGTCTGATGTCCATGCCATCCACATAGCCACGGATGTATTTTAGTCTATCACGTGTTGCCTCTGTATGGCATAGTCAGTACCTGTCTCTCCATATCCACCTTACCCTCATTGCGTGGGTCTCTATTTAGACTCTAGTTCTCTGCCTCCTTTGAATTTATGTGTGTACATGGATGGAATAAGTTCTTGCCCTTGGGATGTGAACATAAACAGGCCGGTAATGGCTTTTAAGAGAGCTGTCTTTCCCCTTCCACCAGCTGAATGAAAACAAGATTAAGTCCTAGGGCAGAAGTTTCTAAACTTTCTCAGTCCACAGAGCCCTTAGTGTCTCAGTAATTTTTTACAGCACCTCCAGGCCAAATAAAATACCACTAGTTCAATTTACTAAGTAGTCAGGTTGAAACAACACAGTTCATATTTTATCCTAACAACTTATTAGCCATGTGAAAAAAAGATATTTATAAACTAAAAGAACAACACATGTTCATTTCACTCTTAAGTAACCACAAGTAGTTAATAATGAATGGTATGTGTGTGCCTGTTGAACATTGTACAGTTTCTCAAATCCTTAAATTAATGTTGATAATCTCAATTCCTGTTTCACACTGGTTTTCACATGGGAATTGCTTTTTACCACAGTAACTGGAAAAAAAAAAAAACTCAGCTTTGGAAAGCTGTGACATAAACAAAGCACTATAGTGTAAGCTAATGTTTAACTAAACTTCCTAAAGCTAGCAGGTGATGTTGTGTCCAGCAGATATCAAATGTGGCTGTGTTTTCTTGAAAATTTAAAACATCCAATGGTAGTCCTGTGAATTCACCATGGATCCATGTGCCTCAATGCACAGTTTGGCAACCAGAGCATTAAGGGATGACAAAGTCACAAAACGGAAAAGAGCATAGCTCCCTAAATCTCTGTGTGAGAGGGAGCTGACTAATGATCAGGAACACCCACCATAAACTTGTATGTGAGCAGAATAAACTCCTGTTGTATTTGAATTCATTTTTTTGTTTGTTGACACAACATTGCCTAACTTAATCCATACATTATATGACAGCAGTGGCCTTCTAATGGTTCTCCTTGACCAAAGATTAAGGTCTTTCTCCTCAAGACTTTACACTACCATTACCAAAACCATTGCTAACCTTTTCTAAAACCCAAATCTGAGCACTTTCTTAGGATCCTTCATGGTATAATGTCTGTTGGTATCCCAGTCTCTTCTACCAATCTCTCCTCATGCACCAAACCCTAAGTCTGTCTCTCAATCTTAGCTATATGTTAGAACACCCTGAGGAGCTTTAAAAACTATGCCTAGTTCCCCACTTGCAAAGATTCTGATCTCACTGACATGGACCAATTCTTTGAAAAACACAAACTGAATCAACTCACCCAATATGAAATAGAAAATTTGAATAGCCCTACAACTATTAATAAAATTGAATTTGTAATTTAAAAACTTCCAAAGCCAAAATCTCTAGACCCAAATGGCTTCACTGGAAAATTTCTCCAAATGCTTAAAGGGAATTAAGAACAACTCTGAACAACCTCTTCCAGAAAACAGAAGAGGAAGAAATGTATTTTCCAACTGATTTTATGAAGCTAGTATTATTATCCTGTTACCAAACCAAAGACAATACAAAAAAGAACACAACAGATTAGTATCACTCATGAATGTAGATGAAAAAATTATTAATAAAATATTAGTAAGTAGAATTCAGCAAGATAGTTTTTAAATTATATACCATGACCAAATGGGGTGTATTTCAGAGGTGCAAGGTTGGTTCAATATTACAAAATCAAACAGGGTAATCTACCATATTATCAAGCTAAAGAAGAAAAAATCGCATGATCATGTCAGTCAATGCAAAATAAATTGACAAAATTCAAACCTATTCATTATTAAAACTCTCAGAACAGTGGGAATAGAGAGGAACTTTCTCAACTTGGTAAAAAGTATCTATAAAGGAAACCCACAGCTCACATAGTACTGAGTGATGAAAGACTGAATGGTTTTCCTCTAAGACCATAACAGTAAGGTCTCACCACTCTAAATTAACGTAGTGCTGGAAGTTCAGCCAGTGCTTGAGGCAAGAAAGGGTAATAAATATGTATAGATTAGAAATGAAGAAGTAAAATTGTCCCTATTTGCAGATGACAATTGTCTATATAGAAAACGCTAAGGAATTTACATAAAAACCCACAAAACTTCCAGAACTAATAAGTTCAGCAAGGCCACAGGATACAGGCTAAATATACTACAATCAATTGTATAACTATATGCTAGCAATGAACATATGTACATTAAAAATAATAATAAAATATAATTTAGGCCAGGCATGGTGGCTCACGCCTGTAATCCCAGCACCTTGGGGGGCCAAGTCAGGAGAATTCCTTGAGCCCAGGAGTTTGAGATCAGCCTGAATAACACAGTGAGATTCCCCTCTATAAAAAAAATTTAAAAATATTTATGATTGTTCCAAAAAATGAAATTCTTAGGAACAATTTATAATTGTTTTAAAACAAATTCTTAGTACAAAACATACAGTACTTACATGCTGAAAACTGGAAAGTGCTGATGAAAGAAATTAAAAGTCTAAATAATTGGAGAGTCAAACTATGTGCGTGGATTGGGAGACTCAGCTTAGTAAAGGTGTTAATTCTTTCTAAATTGGCATACAGGCTTAATATAAATCCTATCAAAATCTCAGCAAAATATTTTGCAACTATAGACAAGATTATTCTAAAATATAAACTTAACAATATTTAAAATGCCAATAGGATTATTTTTGGCACAAGATGTATTTTATATTATTGCAAAACTAGAACATGTATACTTGTAAAGATTCTGTGAGAAATTATGTTTCAAAGGTATGCTGGCTTGTTGTTTAACTTTTCTGTGAAAGATCAGAGACCCTGCCCATGGAGCCTTCCTGAATGAGGTATGTCATACCACCAATCACATCTCCTTTGAAAGAGATTGTACAAACAACAGACACCCAAAAGCAGGGGGATAGGTGAGGAGGCTGGTAAAGCCCTCAGTGTCGGTCTCTCAAAATTGGTCAGTCGGGATCTGCTTGAACATACAAAAACAAAACAAAACAAAACAAAACAGAAAAGTATCATGGGTATAAGGCATTCAGAACCTGTATCCAACCATCTCATTGTTTTGTAAACTGTTTTGTACAGGATGGAAATCCAGCATAATAATCTTTTGTTCTGTGACACTCTTGTTTCTGGAAATTCTTGTCTCATTGCTTATTTAACAAATAAAATAGGCTTACACAGAAAAAAAAGGAGTTACCGGTAAATTTTGGCAAGTCCCTAAAATTCAGGAGCTATATGAACAGGAAATTACAACATGGACAATTGTCACAAGAGTTGCTGAAAGAGGAAAGAAAGCCATATGTGATGATTAAACAACAAGTGGTACAGGCTCTGACAAGAGTAAATAAAGGGTGATCATGGCACAGCGTGGGAGGGCCCCTAATCCATGTGGGCAAACGATGTTCTCAATGGTTCCTCAGAGGAGTCATCCCAGAGCTGCCTTGAAGACATCCTCAGCTAGGGACATGGATGAAGGGGAGGTGTTAAAGGCAGAGAAATAACAAATGGTAGGAGATTACATGAGGTTTGGGGAGAGCATGTCCTGTAGTTCAGTTTGCAGTTTTCCTCAATTCTAGCTGCATGTTAGAATCCCCTGGAGGAAATTTTCAAATACTGAGCACACCCCAGACCAATTGAATCATATACCCACTGATGGGACATTTTAAAAAATTAAACTGCTAATTTTGAGATAATTGTAGATTCATATGCAGTTATAGAAAATAATATAGAGATTCCTTATATCCTTTACCTTGTTTTCCCCAATAGAAACATCTGCAGAACTATAATGTAATATCACAACCAGGATATTGACATGGATGGAGTCAAAATACGGAACATGTCCATTACTACAAGGATCAATCATTTACTCTTTTATGGCTGCATTCACTTCCCTCCTGCCCTTAACCCTGGCAACCTCTAACCCATCCTCTAGTGCTATAATTTTGTCATTTCAAGAATGTTAAATAAATGAAATCATACAATGTGAAATCTTTGGGGTTGACTTTTTGCCTTAGCATAATTCTCTGGTAATTGATCTGGGTTGTTACTTGTAGCACTAGTTTGACCCTTTTGATTGCTGAGAAGTATTCCATGGTATAGACATACCACATTTGTTTAACCATTTACCTGTTGCAGGACATCTTGGTTGTTTCTGTTTCCTGCTATTATGAATAAAGCTGTGATAAGTATTCATTTACAGGTTTTGGTGTGAATGAAGGCATTCATTTCTCTAGGATTAATGCCCAGGAGTATAATTTCTGGCTCATAGGGTGGTTGCATATTTAGTTTTCTAATAAACTGGTAAACTGTTTTCCAGAGTAGTTGTCCTACTTTACATTCCCATCAGTAGCATCAGAGTAATCTAATTTCTGTGCATCCTCACCAGCATTTGGTGTTGTCACTAATTTTTATTTTAGCTTTTCTGATAAGTATGTAATGATATCAATTGTAGTTTTGATTTGTAAGTAATTTGAGCCATTTCCCTAATGGAAAATGTTGAGTATTTTTTCGTGTGTACTTACCTGCCATCTGTATATCCTCTTTAATAAAATATTTCATGTCTTTTTCCTGTTTTCTAAGTATTTGCTTTTTTACTGTTGAGTTTTGAAAGTTGCTTATACATTTGAAATACTATTCTTTTGTCTTTGTCGGATATGTGGTTTGCAGATATTTTTTCCTGGTCTGTAGATGTTCTTTTCATCTTAAGCAGGTCTCGCAGAGAACATTCATTTTTAATCTTGATGAAGTCCAATTTGCTGGATTTTTTTCCTTTTATGGATCATGCTTATGTCAAATCTAGAAACCCTTCGCTAAACCTAGATCTTAAAATTTTTATCCTATGTTTTCCTACAGTTTATAAGTATGTCATACAATTTCTATAATATTATGGGGTTTTTTTGACGGTGATTCATTTTGAGTTAAATTTTATACAAGGTGTGAAACTGTGGGCAAGTTGTGGCATTTATTTATTTATTTATTTTGCCTGTGGATGTCAAATTACTGCAGCATCATATGTTGAATAGGCTACCTTTCCTCTATTGAATTGCATTTGCATCTTGTCAAAAACCAGTATGTCATATTTGTGTGAGTCTATTCCTGGGTCCTCTGTTTTGTTCCAGTGATCTATATGTCTATCTCTCCATCAGTACCACACAGTGGTTTTGCTTATGTTTTTTGATACAGAGTCTCACTCTATCGCCCAGACTGGAGTGCAATGGCATGATCATGGCTTACTGCAGCCTTGACCTCCCAGGTTCAAGTGATCCTACGGCCTCAGCCTCCTGAGTAGCTGGGACTACAGGGGCACACTACCATGCCCAGCTATTTAAAAAAAAAAATATGTAGAGATGAGGTCTCACTCTGTTGCTGCTGTTGAATTCCTGGTCTCAAATGACTCTCCCCTTCCAGCCTCTCAAAGTACTGGGATTATAGGCATGAGCCACTGCACCTGGCCTACCACACAGCCTTTATTACTCTAGCTATGAAAGTTTTGAAATTGATACACTAAATTCTCCCATTTTCTTCTTTTTAAAAATTGTTCCTTTCCCTTTCATATAAATTTTAGAATAATCTTGTCTACAATTACAAAATATTTTGCTGGGATTTTGATAAGGTTTGCATTAAACCTATATATCAGTTTGGAAAGAATTAATGTCTTTGTTATGCTGAGTCTCCCAGTCTATGCGCATGTTTGTCTCTCCAATTATTTAGGCCTTCTTTAATTTCTTTCATTGGCATTTTTTAGTTTTCACCATGTAAGTACTGTATATGTTTTGTTACTTGTACACCTAAGAATTTCATTTTTGGAACAATTATATATGATATTAATTTTAATGTACATATGTTCATTGCTACTATATAGATATAAAATTGATTAAAGAAAATCAACAGTTTTTATGTTGACTTATTCTATCCACTGGAATATTAGTTCTTAGATGGCAGGAATAGTATCCATTTTGTTCAGTGTTGTATCTCCAATGCCTCAAACACTATCTGGCACATAGTAAGTGCTCAGTTCTTATTGAATGAGTGAATGGGATGCCTTTTCATTTATTCTAATCTTACATCCTTCAGAAGCACTTTAAAGTTGTCTTCATATAGTTTTTGTGCAGTTTTGTTAAGTTTTTTCCTAGGGATTTTACCTTTTGGCTATTGTAAATGGGGCCTTCTCTTCTATAATAACCTTTTACTGGCTGCTGTTCGTCTACATAAATGATATAGTTTTCTGCATATTAATTGTATAACCATCTATGTTTTTAAATAACCTTATTTGTTTGTAAGAACTTTTCATAATTCTCTTATGTTTGCCAAGCATCACTGTTACTTTTCTTAAAAATTTCTGGAGTTCAGTAATGAAAACGATTGAATTACAAACACAAAGAAAAACAGCAAACAACTAATTTCATTCTATCAGTGGGATTCTGTTCAGTTATGTTGAGTAAGTAATGGTATAGATGTAAACCTATACCTTTTATTTTCTAAGATAATTAGATATGGTGATTAAGGAAAAAGTCAAATTCAGAACCATTTCTTTCCTCACTAGTTAGACATCATCTGTTGCCTGTGCTGCTTGCTAATTGAAAGAGATTACAGTGCTAACTACAAGGTCCTCTTAATTGGGGGAGTGATATTTGCAATTTAAATCACAAAAGAAAGAAATCATCTGTACATATTGACTTGCCCAAGTTCCACTGTTTTACCGCAGTGTTTGTTCAGTAAACCTTGATACATAAGTGAACTCATGCAAATGAATGCATCTGTCTTCATTTCTTCTGTCTTCATTAGATCATTATGCAGACATTAAACACCAAAAGGGGTATTAAATGATTAATTAGCCAACTGGAGACTTCAGGTGAGCCAAAAGCAAACTCCAAAAGCAGGTACCTTTCTCTCCAGACCACTTCTTCTCTCCTACCCCCTACAGAAACATCCATAAAGGATTTAGTCAATTATTCTGGGACCACAGATACTTATTGGCAGTTACCATTCTTGCAATTCAGCAAATTTTCTTGCAAGAATGTTCTATCTTTACTCCTGAGTTTTGCCTAATTTATATTCCTTATTTGGCCTGCTGTGCTCAGCTAATCCTGGTCAATAAGTACAGCAGATTGGATAGAAGACAAAATTGTAAAATAGATGGTGCATTTTGAACCTCAGGCCCTTCGCTGTATATTGTTGCCTGGACCATCTTCTCTGTGGCTGCTTCCCTACAACTCACATTGTATGGCACAGTGGTCTGTGATGTTGCCTCTTTGACTAGGCTGTGGCCATCTTGAGGATAATGGCCTTTGCTTTTTCCATCTTCGAGTTTTATTGTCTGGCTCAGGGTAGGCATTCAATATGTGCTTGAATCAATGAATGCACAAATTACTCAATTAACTGGTACAGGAATATTTTCTCAATTTCATATTATTAAAATTAGCTCTTAGGAAGACATTTGAAATGTTTTTAAATGACAAGGTAATTGACTAGTATCAGTTTTAAAAGTAGCCAGATCGATGCATTTATATTTTAATAATGATGAAATTAAACTAAAATAGTTGAGCTTTTCTAGATTTTCAGGATTCAGCCAGAAGCCTGGGAAGCACCTGGGTTCCTTCTGGAGAAAATGACATTGTCCACCTCCCATAAGGCTGTACCCGTGCATCCTATTTTATGCAGGAAGCATGTCCTTGAAAACTTGGAGTAGAAAGAAAATTTTTATGAATAGAAACTTACTTCTCACATGCCTGGTGTTAGTATTTTAGAGTTGCTTCTTCATGAAAATTGGATAGACCTTTAAGATAGGCACTTAAAAAAACTATGCTTCCAACTCTACATGTAAAGTTCTATAATCAAATGTTTAAATATATAGGATCACTGCATATTTAAAGAAGATGCAAAGAATCTTTCTGTTGGCAAAATCGTTGGGCACATTATATCTCTTTAATATGAATGGTCATCATCTACTATGTCATTTTGTTTACTTTAATTATTAACTTTATTTAAAAAATTTGTAACTAGCCTTCTGCCAACAAGGGTTTAGAGGGATTGTTTATTAAGGTGATGTCTTCAATATCAGTTGAACCTATGTATGTTTCCATGAGATTTCTGGGGATTTGTTTTGTTTTAAGGAGTGCAGGGGAAATGCACATAGTGGTAGAATTTTGTTACAGATGCTTCTGGTAAATGATGTAAAAGATCCTGTACTTTCATGCACTTGACAAGAATTTTCATTCTTGAATTTCAAATTTTATTTGGTCTTTCATACCAAATGTAGTAGATGAAGCTGACATCATACACACTCAGACTCCTCCTTGTCTTCTACTTTAAAAGACAATAATGACTTATGTATACAGTGTCATGAGACTGCCATGAAAAGGCAGGATTCCAATGATGGTATGCTGGGATGTTAAAGTCACAGGAGCTGGCAAACTTGAAAGCCCTGCCTTGAAGGACATTCTCTAGGCTGCTGAGGAAATAAGTAGCCTGCTGTCTGCAGCCTTCTTCCCCAAAGTACTCTGTTCTCCTCACTAGATCAGATGAGATACTGTTTCTTTACCTAATGTAATTTCATTTTTTCATTGCCTAGTGGGATAATATACTAGCAGCAGCAATTTAAAAACCTTTATGATACACATTCATAGATATTTTCAACATTATAATTAACTGTTATTAGGGAAAGGGTTAAGATGTGCAAATATTTTTTTTTAATTTCACTTTGAAAGAGCGAGTTTGTTTTTGCATTTTAATATGCATCTTTGATGTTCTAGAAGTTCATTACCCCTGAAATGTGTAACTTAATTTAGGAGAAATTGGAAAATTGGACAATTTCCCCATCCCTACCAAGAAAATATATTTGCAGATAGGGGAATAACATTACAGGGAATTTTAAAATAGCATTTATCCTAATTAGCCTCTGGAAGGTAAATGTTGACTCTACTCATTTTTATTTTTGAAAGGGAGGATATTCTTACAGTTTTCTTACCTTCTGTTCTGACTAAAATCAAAAGATTTGAGTTCTGTCTTGCTGTATATACATTATCTCCACAAGATCTATGAAATTTTAAAATTTTGTAAGTAGAGAATGACAGATTTATGGCAGTTACCTGGAAATTCTGAGGATCAATCCTGCCTTGCCATACTGTGACATATTCTGCAAGAATGATATGAGTGTTACATAAGCCATCATACTTCGTTTTTGAAAGACAAAGAAGCTAAAGTCAATATTTTTCTAGAACCTGTAGAAAGCTCTCTTCTCCTTTCAGTTGACTTCCTAACCTGAAACATACCATGAACTTTGAGTCTGCCACTGTGCTATATATGTTCATATTATCATCGAAAATTCTGTTCTAATTCCTTACTTTACAACTTTTAATTGTTCCCACTGGAGTTACAAGGAGAGAAACCAGAGAAAGTCACCCGAGAATGGCAGAAATCAAAGGGTGAATATTATTTGTACATAAGACAATTTGTACTATTTATTGTCAGCCTGGAGTGAATACCCCACCAGTGCCCATTTTCATAGCCTCTAATAGGATATCTGCCTCAGCATTATCTGCATGTGCATCTTTATGAAATATTCTGTAAATTACAATGGAAGGAGGCCATAGATATCTTTTCTCATAAAAGAAAAAGTGGAAAGAACTTCTGGGGAGGAGTCACTTAAACATACACAGAATGACATTGGCAATTCTACTCTCATTTTAATACGGCAAATGCTTTTCTTTTAACAGAGGAATTCAAGGGCTCCACAGTCGTCGAGTTGATGAAGAAGGAAGGCACTACCCTGGGTCTGACGGTATCGGGAGGAATTGACAAGGATGGCAAGCCAAGAGTATCTAATCTGCGGCAAGGAGGAATTGCTGCTAGGTAACTGCCTCTTGGGGAAATCTACTGAAAGGAACACAGGGTGTAATTAATTCAAAAATTAAAGCTCCATCAAAAGTGGTCACTAATAAATAAATGACAGCTGCCATCTGCCAGGCAGCACAGGCCAGCAGAAGCACAGTGGGGCACGTTTCAGAAGCTGCTCCCCAGGTCTGCCTGCGTGGCTGTTCTAGCCTAGGCTACAGTCACCAGGGAGGTTCTTGTGTCATCTCAGGAGCTGCCAGGCCCTCATAAGATTTTAATTTCAAAATGACCACGTGCAGCTAGTCTGCAAATGTGCCACTGAACAGCAGACAGGCTGCAGTAGGAAGGAGATGCTCCAGTCATCTAAATGTGAAACAGATGACCCATATAATGTGTATGGGGAAAGTGCCAGAGAGGGACATGGCTACCCTTGAAAGAGTGGGAGACCCAACTCTGAGTTTTCAGTGAAAATTTTATTTATCCCACATCCTCTCTCCTTTTCTACCTGTGTGATTTTCAAGAGTTGGTTTCTGAAAGGACAGAAGGCTTAGAGGAGGAGGTCTCACCTGTCTTTCTTTCCATAACTGCAAATTCCACTCGTTATTGCCAAAGGCAGAATGTCCTGGATACTGGATAGGGGTGGACTTCCTTGAGACACATTCTAAATCTGCCTCAGAAAAAGGGGGTGGAATCAGGTTTCATTAAAAGTGAGGCCAAGCTGGGCAGTGGTTCATGCCTGTAATCCCAGCACTTTGGGAGGCCAAGGCAGGTGGATCACGTGAGGTCAGGAGTTCGAGACCAGCTTGACCAACATGGCGAAACCCATCTCTAGTAAAAATAAAAATAAAAAAATAGCCAGCCGTAGTGGCACATGCCTGTAATCCCAGCTACTTGGGAGGCTGAAGAAGAAGAATCACTTGAACCCAGGAGGCAGAGGTTACAGTGAAAGAAGACTGTGCCATTGCACTCCAGCCTGGACAACAGGAGCGAAACTCCGTCTTAAATACATACATACATACATACATACATACATACATACATACATACATAAAATAAAAGTGAAGCTAAAGTACCTTAAATTCGGGCCACCAATATTCATATCCACATAATTCCAGGTTAAATCTTAGAGTTCTTGCCTCATAAAATGTCATCTGAAGTGGTGATTTCTGTGATTACTTTTAATGATCAACCTGTTTGTACAATTTACAAACTTAATCCAGTGGATTGCTCCATGATCAGAAGGTATTGTTTGTAAGGGAGACTGGTGTGGACACAAGCACCTCAATCTGCTTTCTTTAGGCTTTTAAGAAGCATCCTTCCACACCCAAAACCTCCTTTATTTTATAACAATCATGGCCAGTTCATGATGCTAGGGGTTCATAAGTCTCCAGAGCTTCTTTATATCTCTCCTTTAAGGCAAGTGTGATGGGGGAGAGGGGTAGCATTTTCAGTTGTATTAATGCTGTAATTAAAAGTGTTACTGTGCCAGTTATATTGAGTATTAAAAATCACCAAATAGTCACTATTTAAGGCACTACCATTTTGTAGGTAGTAAATCAAAATAATTAAAGATGAGATCCCTGCCCTAAAGGGGTTCACAATCTATCAGTGCAGATAAGGCATAAAAATCATGAAACATTTGGGAGCAAAAATGGCATTGCATGATAGCAAAAAGCAACAGCACAGAAGTTACTACAGAGCACTAGGCGGTTCAGTTGACATAAGTGTCAGGAAAGTGAGGTAAGGGCCATGCACAGACTGCAGACCGGGGCAGATTAGGAGGCTCTTTGAAGGAGGAATGATTGGAGCTGGATTTATATATAAAATAAATGCGTTAGCTATTTCTATTTTGGGAGAAAATGTTATTGAAGGTCCTTATCAGTGACATGAATTTTAACTCCTATTATTGATCTTGCTACCTTCTCTTGGTTTAGAAACAGAGTTTGACTAAAGTCCAAGAGCAGCCAATATTCTGTTATGGTGGTATAGAGAGACAAGAATGTTACTGAAAGCCAATATTTGCATTGTGATTTCTCCTTCACCAATACTCTTATCAATCCTGCTCTAAGCAATAAATAACAAAATAAGCTGACCCTTTCCTTAGTCCTGGACAAACTCCCAGTGAAGTTATTGAAAGCTGTGAAATGTATAAAAGGCAGGCAGCAAAAATGAGCGGGATTGAGAATAAAAAGATGTGTGTTGTATCTAGGATCTGGATCCCATCCCAGAGAACCAACTGGTTTAGGGCAAAGAACTTAAAAAAAAAAAAAAGGCTTCTCTTGATTTTGTTTTATGGTGCTTTTAAAAATAAAAGAGGCGAAAAGCAAAAAATCAGAGATAGTGGCAGACTCAGAGCAGGACTTCCAAGGTATCACAGGCTGCATGAGTAAAAGCGATCCCTGGTTCTCCTCTGACTTCAGCCCACCATCTCCTAGGAGGCAGGGACTTCTGCTGTCAGCCTTCTAGGCTTGCTTCTACACTGCATGCTTACTCATGAAGGGAAAGTGGAAATATAGTCAGACTGGCCTGCGGAGTGGGTGAGTCTGCTGAAACAACATTGTCTATTTTGCAGAAGTGACCAGCTGGATGTGGGTGACTACATCAAAGCAGTGAATGGAATCAACCTGGCCAAATTCCGCCATGACGAGATCATCAGCTTGCTGAAGAATGTGGGAGAAAGAGTGGTTCTTGAAGTAGAGTATGAGCTTCCGCCAGTCTGTAAGTACAGTAGCCCCCCTTATCCACAGGGGATACATTCCAAGACCCCCAGTGGGTGCCTAAAACTTCTCATAATACCAAACCCTATATACATCGGGGTGTTTTTTTCTTTTCTATACATACATACTTACGATAAAGTTTAATTGATAAATTAGGCACAGTAAGACATTAACAACAATAACAACTGGCTGGGAGCAGTGGCTCACGTCTATAATTCCAGCACTTTGGGAGGCCGAGGCAGGAGGATTGCTTGAGTCCGGCAGTTCAAGACCAGCCTAGGCAACATGGCAAAGCCCCACCTCTACAAAAAATAGAAAAATTAGCTGGGCTAATTACTACTACTACTACACACCTGTAGTACCAGTTACTCAAGGCTACTTGAGCATTAGGCGGAGCATCACTTGAGCCCAAGATGTTGAGGCTACAGTGAGACATGATCACGCCACTGCCATCCAGCCTGGGGGACATAGCAAGGCCTTGTCTCAAAAAACACACACACACAACATTAATAAAGTGAAACAATTATATCAATATGCCAATCTCACTACTCTTGTGCTTTCAGCCATTATTAAGTAAAATAAGGGTTCCTTGAACACACATACTGCAAAGGCTAAGTGCAGTGGCATATGCCTGTAATCCCAGCACTTTGGAAAGCTGAGGTAGGAGGATCACTTGAAGTCAGGAGTTCAAGACCAGCCTGGGCAACAAAATGAGACCTTGTTTCTACCAAAAAAAAAAAGATTAGTCGGGCATGGTGGCATATGCCTGTAGTCCCAGCTACTTGGGAGGCTGAGGCAGAAGGATCCCTTGAGCCCAGAAGGTCGAGACTGCAGTGAGCTGTGATTGTGTCATGGTACTCCAGCCTAGGTGACAGAGCAAGACCCTGTCTCGGGAAAAAAAAAAAAAAAAAAAAAAAAGTACAACAAGAACACAACAGCCAATCTGATACCAAAGACGGCTGTGGCTGCAAAGTGACTAAGGCAGGTAGTGTAAACAGCGTGAATGTGCCAGACACATCCAGATGGATAGAGCAGACAGTGTGAGATTATCATCACGCTACTCCTAACAGCACACAATTTAAAACTTAGGAATGATTTATTTCTGGAATTGTCTACTTAATATTTTCAGACTGCAGTTAATTGGGGGTAACTGAAACCACAGAAAATAAAACTGCAGATAAGGAGGAATTGCTATAATCATAACCCAGAGGAAGAACAGCTGCACCACAGTTTTTCCTAGGCAAAATCAGCTTCTTAATTTTTTCCCTTTGCCATCAATATCTCATTACAGGAATGGCAAAGCCAACTTTCTTAATATTTAAAAATTATTTGAATTGGAAAACTTACAACCTACCCAGGAAGAATTAACAAAGTCTTCACTAGCAATGAAATTATGAAGGGCCCGTGTTCTGTTTGCCACTTAAGCCATTTTAATTCAACATGTGTGTAAGTTCTGTGCAATAAGTACCATCCAGGCTTTGTACTTAGTGACTAGGTTTAGGAAAAGTATATTTAGTATGTTTTATATTGGTTCTTTATGGATACATTCATTTCTTTTTTAATTTTTAATTTTTGTGGGTACACAGTAGGTATATATATATATGATATATCCATTTCTGAAGCATGAAAATAGCTTCAGAACACCTATTGTCAAGTAGTAATAATAGTAATTATAACAGCAATAGCCAACAGATTTTGATTGTACCAAATGTCTGGCATTATAAAGAACTTGACTTACATTGAATTATTTAATGCTTTCCACAAGGAGTGTCCGCATAGCAGAGATGAACTTTACTATCAAATAGACAACACATTTTACTAGCTACATGCCTTTGAGAAAGTTACTTATGCTTTCTATGTCTTAATTTCCACATCTGTAAAATGGGAATATTATTAGTTCCTACTCATAGATTTGTTATGAGGATTAACTGAGTTAGTGTTTGGGAAACATTTAGAATAGTGCCTGGCACTATCAAAGTTTTCAATAAAAAGGCAATCAACACTACAAGATAGGCATTTTTTCTCATTTTACAAAGCCTGGATTCAATATCTGAATCCGGGCTGCCTGACTCCAAAGTCCATATGCATATTAATTGTGAGGTATACTGATGTATGATTGCTGCCCTGCGTTTATGCTGTTCTAGCCCCACCTTTCCTATTATTAGCTATGAACATGGATGCTACCCTGAGATAGCTTTTTGCTCTTCCATACTAATGAGAACTCAGGTTGATTATGAAGAGTTGGTAGAATTCATTTGTTCAGCAATGACTTATTGAGCATTTACTATGTTCCAGCCACCACTACGCACTAGGAGCCTGGGGGACATGAGTAGAGTTTGTATTATAGCAAAAGACAGGTAACAAAATAAAACCATAATAAATAAATAAATTATATAGTATGAATACTATGAATCCTATGGGAAAAAGCAGTGCAAGGAGAGGGATTGGGAGCGCTGGGATCAGGGTGGGAATGCAATTGCAAATAGGGTGGTTAGGACAGCATCATTGAGAATGTGAGATTAGTCAATGACTTGTGAAGGAGGTGAGGGAGTTAGTTGTACGGATTTCTGGGGGAGAGAGTTCCAGGAAGAATGAACAGTCATTGCTAAGACCAAAAGGTGGGAATATACTTAGGGTTGTTATAGAAACATTAAGGAGGACAGTGTGGCTATAGCAGAATGAGCAGTAAGAGAATTAGGAAGTGAGGTCAGAAATGTAAGGGGCTGGGGCATCCTTGTAGGTCATTGGGAGGACGTTAAGTTTTTCTCTGAATGATACAGGAAGTCACTATATGGTTTGGGGCAGAGGAGTGACATGATGTGATTTATGTTTTCAGAGGCTCTCTGGATACTGTGTTGACAATAGACTATAAGAGACCAGGGTAGAAGCTGGGAGATGAGCTAGAGGGCAGTTACAGTGATCCATGTAAGAGGTGGCGATGGAGACAGTGAAAAGCAGTCAGATTCCAGATCTATTTTGGAGGGAGAGCCTACAGGATTGCCTAATGGATTTGATGTGAGTTGTGCAGAAAAAGGGAAGTCAAAGTTAACCCCAAGGTTTTGAGCATGAGCAGCTGGAAGGACGGAGTATCCATTAACAGGAGTGGATAAGAATGTGGGTAGAGCTGATTTGTGAGGGAAGGATCAGCAGTTCATTGCTTGAAATACTACATTCGAGGTGCCTATTTGACATGCAAGAGGAAATGTCGAGACCCGAAGATATGATTTGGAGTTTGAGAGAAAGATCTGGACTGTAAATATACATTTGAGAGTAATGAGAATATAGACGGTGTTCGAAGCTTGGGGACCAGATTAGAGGACTCAGGAAGCATGTGCATAATCAGTCACAAGTTCGTATTCTTCACATAAAATCTAACACCAAAGATTTAGTAGTCATTTTGCAACAAAATCAATTTAAGACTATGTTCACAAACCTTGCTACAACATTTTTTCATTTCCAGCAAGGCTAGGCAATAAAATAGAGTGTAAAGGCTTGGACTGTGTCAGTAGTTAAATGGCAGCTTTGCTCATTTCTGTCTTTGTGACCTTGGGCATGTTATTTAAATTCTCTCAGCCTTCGGTTTCTAATCTATAAAATAGCTATAGTAGTTGCAGGATTTTTGTAATGATTCAATGTTATAATCACATAATCATAGTTGAGACCATTTCAAACACTTTGTAAGTAACTAATAATATTAGCCATTATTACCATTATTATACTGAAATGGTATATAATTATACCATTATTATACTGTGTTTTTTTGAACTTTACATGAGTCAGTTTGCTTTGAAATCTCTCTCTCAAACCGTTGCCAAAGACATAAGAGAAACCAGATGTCTAGCTCTAATGCTCTTTGATTATACGTTTATATTCCTCTGGGCCTATCAATAAAAGGCAACCCCTTCCTAAAACAAACTCTAAGTGTAGTTTTTAGGCAAAGGCCAATAGAAGATTTGTCCAGTGTTATGGGTGATTCAGAACTAGGAGTTTCTAGGAAGACTTGAAGAAGGTCGTGCCAGCCAGGTGGAGAGAGGAATATTTCAGACAAAGGGTGCAGCAAGAAGGGAAGATGACAGCCCAGTGCACAGGGTAAACTACAGATAGGGAAAGACAGACAGGGGGCTGGATGTGGTCGCTGACACCTGTAATCCTAGCATTTTGGGAGGCCAAGGCGGGTGGATCACTTGAGGTCAGGAGTTCGAGACCAGCTTGGCCAACATGGAGAAACCCCATCTCTACTAAAAATACAAAAATTAGCCAGGCATGGTGGTGGCTGCCAGTAATCCCAGCTATTTGAGAGGCTGAGGTAGGAGAATTGCTTGAATCTGGGAGGTGGAGGTTGCGGTGAGCCAAGATTGTGCCACTGTACTCTAGCCTGGGCAACAGAGCAAGACTCCATCTCAAAAAAAAAAAAAAAAAAAAAGAAGGAAAGAAAGAAAGAGAGGGCTTGGAGATAGATGAGGCCAATGAGGCACACAAGGACCAAACGAGGGCCTTATAAGCCATATTGATGGAGTTTGGCATCCAGTGGGCCATGAGGAGCTCTTAAAGAGGAATGGCATCATAAGATCTGAGTGTTTAGATTTATCATTGTAGGAGGCCAAATAGAGAAAAGACCAGAGGCTACAAGCCCAAAGGCTGTTACAATTTTCCAAAAGAGAAGTGAGATCCTAAATAAACATAGCATTAGTAGAGTTAGAGAAGAAGATGGATATCAGAAATGTCTAGGAGTTAAAACCTGTCGTGACTTGGTGATTACGCAGTACCATCTTTTTCTCCCTGACACAATAAAGTTGAAGGAAAAGGGGGGAAATATGTTTAAACACAAAAGTGTGCATTGTTTTGATGGAAATCAAAAGGGGTCTACTCTCCCAGAATAATCTGTCTCTTTCTATTATGTTTGAAGAAAGTAATAAGATACTTGAGTTCAGAGTGGTTGAAGGGATTAATTAGTTCCCCTTTCACTTAGCTGGGACTGCTAGAGCAGAAACAGGCCATCCATAGCTGAAAGTCCGTAAGGAGAACTGACTACTAAAAGACAAGCCACCCAAGGCCAAGACTGGTAGCTCTGTCAGGATCACAGCAGTTTGAGGCTCAGCCAATCACAGAGTTCAGAAAGAACCAGGAGAGACAGAGAGAGAGAGAGAGAGTGTGAGAGAGAGAGAGAGAAAGAGAGAGAGAGAGAGAGAGAGAGTGTGTGTGTGTGTGTGTGTGTGTGTGTGTGTGTGTGTGTAATCTGATAGAAGAAAACTGGTTTGACCTTGGCCCTTTCTGAGATTCAGTTTCTTTATGAAAATAAAATGATTGGTTTACATAAGCTCTAAAGCTCTTTCTGACTTTAAAATTATGTGATCCTTCGAGACTGTAGAGAGACTATTACCAACCTGTATCTTAGATATATATGTATTAAAAGTTGGTCTAGGCTGGGTGTGGTGGCTTACACCTGTAATCCTACCTAGCACTTTGGGAGGCGGATGCAGGAGGATCCCTTGAGCCTAGGAGTTCAAGACCACCCTGGGCAACACAGAAAGACCCTGTCTCAATTAAAAATAAATAAATAATAAAAATAAAAAGTTGGTCTAGAGCAGTGCCTTCAAATTTTTTGGTCACTTAACTCTTAAAGAATTTTGAAATGTTACATAATTCTCATCCATTTTTAGTTAACACTTAAAATTATCATAAGCATAAATAGTTAGAAAGGATGCAATTCCTAGCATATTACTTGTTTTATATGTCTTTAAATTCTGTTTTCATGTAAACCTTGGAGCTACAGATTTACCTCATGGGCATTTAATGGAAAACAGTCTGCCTTATAATCTGATTGGCAAAGGCAGTCTTCACTGTTAATCCATTAGCTAACTCAGATGAGCTTTCTATCATAAGGAGTCATTTTAAACTCAAATAAATGTGTAAAAGCATGCCCCTGTGACAGTCCTCTGACTTCTCAGTTCTGAAATAGACAGATGGTGGTGGTGGTGGTGGTGGTGGTGGTGAGGAGGAGGAGAGAGGGAGAAAGATAATCTCAGGTCTTCTCCATGTGATTTACTCTGGGATTCAGTCTGAGGGAACAGCAACTACCTGGAGGAAGCTCTTCCTGGGGCAATGGCAGAGGGAAAACAGGGCAAGCGCAGCCATGTAAGTGCAATTCCAGCCTCTGCTTGTGTCTCTTAACAGCCTAGTGGCAAAAGTAAGTCACATGGGCAAGTGCAGCGTAATGAGGTAGGAACGTTCACAACTCCTATTCTCCTATTGAGACAGGGAATAGGGAGGCAGGGAAGGAGTTTGTAATTTCAAAAACCTCATCTACCATAGGAAAATAACTGTATAGAAGTAGATGTATATCCACATATAGAAAGAAGGGACAACAGCACAACTGACAGGCCGAGGTGAATGTTTACATTGTGAACTTGGTTTCTACCTACACTTTGATCCACTGGGTAAGCCCCTTAATTGGAACTTTGTGTACACATACATATGTATGAGTCATTAGTAAAATTTACATGGCAATGCAGGATGTCTGGTACTGCACATGAAAACCCAATCACGAAGAGCCAGCCATGCAAATAAAAATGATAAAGACCAAATCTATTTCATTAATTGTATTAAAATGCAGTCAACATTCAAATTTATCTTTGTAAATGATGGAGAACAATAATGTAGATAATCTAAACCTGTAGAAAATACAGAGCCTTTATACTGACTTTAAATTTGATTGTAAGATTTTGTAGTCAGCAAGATTTAGCTAAAGCAATATCAAAATTGCAGTACTTTGCATTCCCATAACAGATATGCAGCCAACAAGGACAGGTGGCCCAGAATTAGAATTCAGTTGTATATCATTGAAAGCTGATTTACTGAGTAAATGAAATAATATGTGTAAACCATTTTTGCAGAGTTCTGAGCACACAGTAAATTCTTATTAATTATTTCTTTCCATATTCTTTCCTTTCCTCACTTACCTAGAGAACAAAAAAAAATTATGTTCTTAACCAATTTCTTCAAGTGGCTTGTTGAGCCATGGAAATAAGAAAACATTTGGAATGAACTCATTTTTTTTTGTTTAATTAAAACTGTACCTCAACACTTTCATCTGTTTGTGAGTACTGTTCCTAGTTGATTAGTCTAAGCTGAAATTCCCCTGATAGCAAGAATATGACATTTAATTAAATCAGCAGTATACCAAAACATTTTTCAACTGTAGGTTTATGTTGTTTTTCAGCCGATCCAAATTTTTATTGTACTTTATGTCCCAGCCAGATAGTGGACAGTTTTATGAATTTAAATGTGTACTTTTCTTAATCATGTTTGTTCCCTTGAGGGTTCAGAATTTCTGATAATTAAAAATAATTGTAATTAAAGCCTAAAACTACTTGCTATTTCTGTAGGAAAAGTTGTTTTAAACAATGCCTTTGGATTCTGCCTGTGTGTGTGTGTGTGTGTGTATATATATATATATTTTTTTTTTTTTTTTTTGAGACAGTCTCACTCTGTCACCCAGGCTGGAGTGCAGTGGCGCGATCTCGGCTCACCGCAGTCTCCACCCCCGCAGGTTCAAGTGATTCTCCTGCCTCGGCCTCCAAAGTAGCTGGGATTACAGGTGTCTGCCACCACGCCCGGCTGATTTTTGTATTTTTAGTAGAGACGCGGTTTCACCATCTTAGTCAGGCTGGCCTTGAATTCCTGACCTTGTGACCTCCCCGCCTTGGCCTCCCAAAGTGCTGTGATTACAGGCGTGAGCCACCGTGCCTGGCCTGCCTGTATATTTCTTGCTGATAGTTTTATCTAATAAACCCTTCAGGATCTAGTAGGAATGTAAAAACAATGTGTTACTTGATAATGAACATGGCATTAACTAGATACAAATTCAAAATAAAGATCTAAAATTCTCCTACACATTACAAGTCTCTATGAATAAAAACATCCCTCTGTCATAATGATAAAATACCAATTTGTAGAAGTTTTATGGGTTTTTTTAATGCAGAAATAGTGTATAGTACAATCAGCATGACTCAACAGGTTCTCAAAAGCAATCTTACAGAATATTTTCGTAACTATACCTTCATATACCTTATACTGTCATACATGTATGTAATGTGACTAGAGATTGCAGCTTGACAATACAATTCCATTTTGTTAAATGAAAGCGATAATCACGCAAACACAACATAAGCATAGTGTATCAAGTAAAATTAAGTCAATCTGTAGTTTCTTAGATAGTAGTAGTATTCTGAATGTATTTAGAATTTCTTTTGCCCTCCAAGTTTCATCTGGGTTGCTGTGTCTTAGTTTAATAGCTATGTATGTGTCAGAACATCTATTAGCATCAGCCTAATTATTGATAGCAATCTGAGAATGGTAATTTTTCTTCCTGTGCCAGCTGCAAAATTAAAATAAATACAGAAGTTATTTTACAAGTGTTACAAAATATTGTTTTTGCATTTTACAAAAGGAAAACAATTCTACTTGTATAAATACTGTCTCTCTTGTTAGGTAGAGTTTAAACAATGTAAATATCACCCTGTTATCTAGAAACTAACTATATAGAAGGAAATGAACTAGCTATGATTTTGGTAACACTTGTATCTATATGAGTCACTTATACAAAAGACTGTTTTATGATATTTTTACATCATTACAGTTTTTAAAACATTTTCTTTGAAAAGGGACTGTTGCTTATTACTCAAAACTTATTTGCAACAGGGATCTGTAATATTTTATGCCACATTGAATGATTTAGAAATGTTATGATGACTTACAAGTTATATTTCCTTCTCTCTTTCCTTTATTCAGCTGTGCAAGGATCAAGTGTTATTTTCCGAACCGTGGAGGTCACATTACATAAAGAAGGCAATACCTTTGGTTTTGTAATACGAGGTAGGTGTTGGTTAGAAAAATCTACTTAAAAAATTATTTCCATAGGTTTTCAGGGAACAGGTGGTATTTGGGTATTTGGTTACATGCGTAAGTTCTTTAGTGGTGATTTGTGAGATTTTGGTGCACCCACCACTTGAGCAGCATACATTGAACCCAATTTGTAGTCTTTTATTCCTCACCTCCTTCCCACTTTTCCCCAAGTCCTAAAAGTCCCTTGTATCATTCTTATGCCTTTGCATCCTCATAGCTTAACTCCTACTTATGAATGAGAACATACAATGTTTGGTTTTCCATTCCTGAGTTACTTCACTTGAAATAATGGTCTCCAGTTCCATCCAGGTTGCTGCAAATTCCATCAATTCATTCCTTTTTATGGCTGAATAGTATTCTATTGTATATGTATACCACAGTTTCTTTATCCACTAGTTGATTGATGGGTATTTGGGCTGGTTCTATATTTTTGCAATTGCAAATCGTGCTGCTATAAATATGCATGTGCAAGTATCTCTTTTATGTAATGACTTCTTTTCCTCTGGGTAGATATCCAGTCGTAGAATTGCTGGATCAAATGATAGTTCTACTTTTTGTTCTTTAAGGATCCCCACACTGTTTTCCATAGTGGTCATACTAGTTTACATTCCCTCCAGCAGTATAGAAGTGTTCCCGTTTCACTGCATCCATGTCAACATCTGTTTTCTTATGTGTTTTTGTTTGTTTGTTTGTTTGTTTAATTATGGCCACTCTTGTGGGAATAAGATGGTACCACATTGTGGTTTTGATTTGCATTTCCCTGATCATTAGTGATGCTAAGCATTTTTTTCATATGTTTGTTGGCCATTTGTATATCTTCTTTTGAGAATTGTCTATTCATGTCCTTAGTGCACTTTTTGATGGAATTGTTTGTTTTTTTTCTTGCTAATTTCTTTGAGTTCCCTGTAGATTCTGGATATTAGTCCTTTGTTGGATGTGTAAGTTGTAAAGATTTTCTCTCACTCTGTGGGTTAGAAAGATCTTCTCTTCTTTAAATAAACACAACAATGAATGGCCATAAAAATGGAAACCAAATGTAGCTCTATTTTTGGTTCATTAATACAGAGCAAGAAGCCACTGTTTATAAACCTTGTCAATTCAGTCATCCTATACTTTTCAACATATCTTTTGTCTTTCCTTTTATATTTTTCTGTATCACTGAATCAAAAATGTTGATTAGTATGCCTTGATTTGATTTAATACACCAGAATTAAGGGACTTTATTTAAATAAATTTCTCCAGAAACACATTTGGTTATTGTAGCTTTCTAAAAATGGTTCAAAGATTCTAATCTCTTGGGTATCTATGTGCTTCAGCTCAGGTCATCATATTATAATATGGCATTGATCATAACAATTTCAGGTGACTCCAACTTGTCATTAAACTACTAATTCTAAAGTATAATTCTATCTTGCATTATGTTTTCTTATTAGTAATTTTATTGCATAAAGACTATGCCTACATTAACAACTCTCAATCTGTAGTGTGACAATGAGGTTCAATAGGGAGCTATATAAACATCAGGGTTTTTTTTTCTTTCCAACTTTTATCTTGGGTTCAAGGGGTACATGTGCAGATTTGTTACATGGGGGAATTGCATGTCATGGGGGCTTGGGGTACAGATAATTTTGTCATGCAAGTAATCATCATCATACTCAATCAGTAGTTTTTCAATCCTCATCCTCCTCCCACCTGCCACCCTCAAATAGGCCCCAGTGTCTGTTGTTCCCTTCTTTGTGTCCACGTGTACTCAATGCTTAGCACCCACTTATAAGCAAGAACATGCAGTATTTGGTTTTCCACTATCAGGAATATTTTAACAGTTCACATTTCTTGATTGTTTTTGTCTTCACCTATAACATTTTGTACTTCAACAGAGTAAAAATTCTATCAAAATTGTTAAAACATTAATTAAAATTAAACATATTAATAAATATGCATGAAAGAATAAAAGAGATGTGGATACTTGTACAGATTTGTCTTAAGTGATTGAGTTTTAAATAGTAGCTTTCATTTTATCCCAGTCACTCAGCAAATCAATCAGTCAAATGTTTATTAAGCACATGTCAACATGTCAGCATGGAGGGAAGTACTATAGAGTCATAAGACAAGACCCCACTCTACAGGGAATTACAGTCCAGTGAATTTAAGACATAAGTTGATAGAGTGCTCAAGTGAGTAGTAGAGAGAATGAGGAACTAGGAACTCATTGAGAGGTTTAGACTTGTAGTTATCACATTTTTCTGACCAAGGACTATTTTCAGGTGGAGGAACAGAGCCCAAGATCATTTACCCTAACCATTCCTAAATTTCTGTTTAAAATAACCAGATGAATATAGTGAAAAGTCACTGTACAAGTAATTTTTGGCTAAAGGGTGATATATACAAATCTGTTTTGCAATACAGATATGAATGAGAAGGTTCTTCAGTCACATGCATACAAGCCTAATTATTGAAACACTATGCCAAAAAATACTGCTGTTGCAGATATTCATTGATAGTGACTGTATGGTTAGTCAATAATGAATCAAATTACTAATAAAGGAGCTAAACCAAGAGTAATGTATTATTAAGAAATAAACAGAATAGAAGCACTTGAAATGTGCAACCACCTCAAGACAACTGATGATATGATGTTAGTAAAACACCCTTCCCACAGTTTGCAGGAATTTCAACTATCTGTGTGTATGCCCAGGAGTTTTATAATATGAGCTTAGAACACTGCCTGGTATGTGGAGGCACTTAATAAGTGAATGATTGAATGTTGCCTAGATTTGTGTGGACATCAGACTTCGTAGTATTATACTGATTTTTAAAAACTTAGTTACAATAAGCCAGTATTGGTTTATGAGTACCACATTTTGATAGGCCTTAATAACTCCCTTAATATGTTGGTTGAACATAAATGTTTTTGGAGTTTTGCATAATTTCTCAATGAGAATCAAATAAAGAATTTCTATTTTTAGATTAGTTTGAGGTCCATCTGGAGGATTTTCCCTGTTCAAAAGGTGGTCACTACCCATCACTTAAGAATCACTGGTTAATCAGAATGAGTAAGTGCTGTGAGTAAATATTAGTATGGCAGATAAGATGTTTTGGCATAGATGGGAGTTGAGCTAAACTTAGATCAGTAGAAAATACCAGAACAGCCAGGAAAGAGAAGTTACTGCAGGTAGAGCATATCTATTTAGTATGGGTGAAGTTCTTCTTAACCTATTAGAATGGAACTTGCAACATTAAGGTTTTAGCTGATGAACGGAATTATATTTCTAATGCTCTAAGTCACAAGTTCTAAAACCTTTATTCCCTAAACAATAGAACCTTGCATCCATAGAGTAAAAATGATGTTCTGGCCTAAACTTTGGAGTGTTAAATTTCAGTTAATGCAAGCAAGCCAGAGGAGATGAGTTGGGCTGATAGGAAAGGCACTCTGCCATGAAGTTGCTTTACACTTTAGACAAGGAAACCTTCTCTAGTCATTGTCAAATGTAAAATTGTAGGTGGGCCTAGTCATTTAACATATGCTGCTTGATATTCAGATTTGGTCTGCACTGTGTCTCTGGCATTGATATTTTCAAAAAGCATCCCAGTTGATACTAATGTACACCAGGATTGAGAATATCACTGGTCTCTGAGTGGTTCCTGTTTTGCCTTGCTGCTGCAAACTTCTAGAACCTAAGTGAGTCACACAGGAAACTTCGTTCATTACAAATCACAGTAAAATGCCACAGATCAAGAAATATACAACTATCTCACACTTTAACAGGCATTCAATGTTACATTTTGAAATTTGTAAATACAAGCCAAAATTATGGAATGATTTCTTGCTATCTTTGGCCCTCATCCTTTTCTCAATCGATTTTCCTTTAGGGAAAAGCAAACCTATTCTTTATGATCACCTTGCAAAAGAGAAATTATGTAACAGTATTTACATAAATATGGGTAAGCATTTGTAGTAACATTTAAAATTTTGATTTTAAAATTTTTTTCTGAGAAAGTGGTGAATTTCTTATTTCAAAGAGGAATTTCTAAAGAAGCTAAACACAATGAAAGAATAAAATACTGATAAAATGCTGAACGAGAGCTTTTACCAATCAATCACACTAAACAAATCACTTGTCATAGAAGTGAGCACAAAAGAAGCATTTGCCTTCCTAAGGAACTGCAAATGCCTTTTAATTTTTCTCTTAGGCTATTTTCTGTAAGGCGACCTTTTGGCCTATACCAGGTTTGGGAAATGTCCATCTGTTCTAGCACGCAAACATTAAGGGAGAAATAGTTGACAATAGCTTCATATTTATCAGATATTGGAAAACTAGAAAACTCACAGATGGACAGACAGGATGGTGATATGCAAAGAAACCAGGTCACATAAAGAATAGATAAGGAAACTGGCATTGTTCAACATTAAGAAGGTGGGATTTAGCTGGCATATAATCTCTGTTTTCAACTTTCAGAAACATTTTTGTAGAAGAGAGCATACATTTTTATTTTACTGCTCAGGATCATAGAACAAAGACCAGTGAATGAAAGTTGAAGGAGGAGAGATGTCAGTTAAATATTAGGAAGAACTTTGTAACACTCCTTGGTGTCCAAATGTGGAGTGAGCAGCCTCACTTCTAGTAAGTAGGCCAGCACCCGTGCATTTCATGCAGATGCTGGGGGAGCACAGATTAAGGAAATTGTACAAAAGGATTATGGATTAAAAAGAGAATTTACAATAAATTACCTTCCATCTTGAAACATCTATGTTTCCATGAATTCTTGTGGAGAATTTTTTCTAACAGAAAATTAAAATTCCCATTCAAGGATTGCAGCTGGTTTGACACAGTCTGAAAAATTTGCCCCAAATTTTTGAACACCTCACTTTTAATGAAAGTCACTTGGTCACTTGAATTTTTTTTTTTTTTTTTTGCTTTCTTTTTTAATACTAGGATTTTTATTTTACTTTGATTTTTGTTTCCTTTATGTTAGGTTGTAGACCTACTGACCAGTATTTTAGATCAGTTTGATTGGCACAGATATACACATCTGTACTGTATAACTGACAGCTGTTCAAATCGGGCCAGTACTTGATATAATCAGTTGATCCTCTTGCCATACCAGTTGTTAAATACTTTATATATTACCCGGTTACAGCCATGTATTTATTGAAAGATGATGAAATGGTGACTTCAAAAATACATTCTTTATAAAATGAGCAAGACCTTTAAGCCTTTTGTATGCCTCAAGGATAATTTTACATATTTTCCTCCGTACATGAAGTAGGACATTTCTCAACTGAAATCTTGCAGGTGATTTTTTTAAATGTCAACAATGAAAGCATTTTTAAGCTCTATTCCTTTTCTTTGCTAGGGGGAGCACATGATGATAGAAATAAATCTCGTCCAGTTGTGATAACATGTGTTCGTCCTGGAGGACCTGCTGACAGGTAAACTTTATCTTTCTGTGTCACTATCCAAAACAAAATAAATAAAGCTGGGGACTTTGACATAGAAGTTGATGTATTAGAAATTTTACAGTAAAATGTAGATATTAAGCAAACATGTTACAATGTGAAAACTGAGAGTCTGAGCTATGGAATCAGAAAAAATAAGGTTTGCCTCTAGAGTCTATACTTACTATACTATAGGTTTATCAAGTGACTTAATACTGAGCTCAATTTCCACCACCGTTGGAAATGTGGATACTAATATCTACCTTTCAGAGCTGTTCAGTTTTATCAAAGGTTGGAGATATATAATGCCTTGCAGGGGACTGGCACAGGGGAGGCACTTACAGACTCAGCTGGCTCTTTTAGGCAGGTGCTGGAAATGCATCTTCTCCTCTTGCTAATCTCCCAGGCTGGACAGATAGGTGGTGGTGGTGAGATTCTTACCATTCTCAACATTCTTACTATTAGTGTTATCTTTTGATAGTGACTCTGTAGGTCAGAATGGAAGTGACTTTTAGTAAAATGGAAGACATTTCATTGGTCTCTAGAGTTTTCTTTGCATTTCTCTTCCTTGCTAATTTGAACATGTGAAGGGCAAATGCCTTCAACTTTCCTATTGTAAGCCTTGTAGGGCCCCAAATAGGCTCACAACTTAAGTGTCTCTGGAGATACTCACCTCTGTATTAGTTTCCCACAGTAAAAGTTGACTCTATAATGATGGGGGAACACAACTGCTGCCATTAGAGACTGTTGAAGGGGGCCGGGCGCGGTGGCTCAAGCCTGTAATCCCAGCACTTTGGGAGGCCGAGACGGGCGGATCACGACGTCAGGAGATCGAGACCATCCCGGCTAACAGGGTGAAACCCCGTCTCTACTAAAAAATACAAAAAGCTAGCCGGGCGAGGTGGCGGGCGCCTGTAGTCCCAGCTACTCGGGAGAATGGCGGGAACCCGGGAGGCGGAGCTTGCAGTGAGCTGAGATCCCGCCACTGCACTCCAGCCTGGGCGACAGAGCGAGACTCCGTCTCAAAAAAAAAAAAAAAAAAAAAAAAAAAAAGAGACTGTTGAAGGGGAGGAGGAAAATGTACTGATTCCTCCTGTCTCTCTGTTTGAGACCAGGATAAACTTAAAAACCTTTGTTAAGAGATAAAGATAACAATATTATTTATTATTAATAAATATTAACCATTAATAACCATTAATTAATTAACCATTTATAACCATTTATTAAGCACTTTCTATGTGCTAGGGACTGTTTTGAGGGCTTGGTGGACATTATCTTATTTTATCCTTACAACCCACCCTCTAAATGAGGTCTTTGTATCCACATTCACAGATGACAAAACTGCCCAGTATGGCAGTAAGTAAGTGAAAGAACTGTGGGAGGAATTCAGGTTTCTTTTCCTTTGAAGCTCATATGATTAGCTCACTTTTAAGAAATATGATATTTCATATAAAATTAGAAAATAGGAAAACACTGGTGTCTTACTTGTGCTGACGTGTATTTGCATTTGCAGCAGGTAACAAAATGTCCAAGAGTTTCCCCTTTTCCCTTTCCATGTGTCTCTAGTGAATCACTCTTCCTGAAGCGAATTAAAATATTTTCATTTCTTATTAACATTTAGAGTTGGAGTTGACAGAAATGTCAAAACATAGGCTACGAGCTTGTGAGTGGTGTACTTGTATTACCAAATTAATTTAGAACTCAAAAAAATCTGAGAATTTAAGAAAAAAAATGGAGCCAAAGGACTTAGAAAGTGAACTAGGTGAAAGATGTTTATTTCAAAGGTCATTATTATTCTTTCCAAATCCTCAACATATAATCCCACCATTTGATTTTCTCATTTTTGTGCCCCTCTCTGAGGCAGGGTTATCTGGGGGCCACCCTGGCTGTACTTTCGTGGTGTCACTGAATCATCTCTCAATGCCTTGAGTGTCTGTGGTCACAGCAGGGAGAATAGCATTTGCCTTCCTCTTCCAGGGAATGTGAGGTTGAATCAATTTCATGATTGCCAAATGGCCTTATAAATCAGTAGGGAAATTTATAGACAAGGGAAATTTCTCACCAGCAATTCCTATCCTGCTTGGATTCACTGGTAATAATTTGAATGAAATTCCCTGGCTTTTCTGTTTACCTGACTTTGGGAAAATAGGTGAATAGTATTTTCTGGCCTCCAATGAATCCATTTTAGACATGCAGGCAAAAACGTAGAAAAGGGAAAATATGCCCTTCTTACTTTTGTACTTCAAGAATTACCTGTGGGTAACTAGGTTTTTTGCTAATGTGTAGTTATTTTCTCATTACTGATTTTCATATTACAGCAATTTTCTGTTCAGGGTTACTTCTTTATACTCTTACTGTCACACTTGATGCTTTAAAAGATTGCAGATGGGATGGATGGCAGAATATGTGTAACAAAATGAATTTGGCTAAGTGACTATTAATACCAAGCCCCTTTGTGGTAAATTAATAAAGACTATTCCTTTATTCTCCCTTCAGAGAGGGCACGATCAAACCTGGTGACAGGTTGCTCAGTGTGGATGGAATTCGGCTTCTTGGAACCACGCATGCTGAAGCCATGAGTATTCTTAAACAATGTGGACAAGAAGCAACACTGCTGATAGAATATGATGTCTCAGTAATGGGTATGTTGGAGTCCTGAGGGTGTGATCTCTAAGCACCAGAACGTCACTATCTGTCCCTGATTTTGGATTAAGTACGTGTTGTTATGCCCTCCTGGAATAGACAGAATTCATAAATACTATATAATGTTACTCTGTTTGAGTTCAGGAAGATGTGAGTGGCTGTACTTTGTAGTGATGTAGAGTTCTCATGTCAATAGGTTCCATAATAAAGTCTCATTCTGTCAGTGTGTCACCCAGCAATCAGCTCTTCTATGTGGATTGCCCTTTGGCAGCAAAGTGTTTTTTCCCCTCCAAATCACAAAAATAGTATTATTAATGTAAGGACTAGTACTCTTTTTTTTTATTACATAGAGACTGACAGCAGTAGGTGATTCCTTTCCTTCTTGTAACTTCGCAATGTGAAGTCAGCTAATCAAAATAATAGAAATGACCATTTATTTCACCATCAGATTTAGGGATAAGAAAAATAAAGGAGATGTAGGATCATTGATTAAAATAAAAACTTGAGTGCAGTTTTCTTTTTTTAAATTATGATTCTACTAGAAAGAAACTATTTTTACACTCATACCTATAGTAAAACTGGCAAGATATTCTCATGTGGCTTTTAAATGGTAAGAGAGCCAACATCTTGTGTAATGTTGACTAAGGCAGAAAAATTATGAGAGAATGAATTGGAACTTGAAATTGAAACTTAAATCATGCTGTGAGTAAACCTTACAATTATCAGACTCCATTAGGTGACCTGGCTTTACCATCTAGTTTTATGTTGTGAAATGTAGCTGAGAAAAAGAGACTTATTCTATAACTGCATACTCCTTTATTTCTCACTCTGTATGACTCCTCTATAACAATGTTGTATGAGAGTATTCTTAATCTGTTTGCTGGCCTGAAATGTCTGCAGAGTATGAGGTTTCCTAATGGGAAAGTATGAAACTTAAGGAGTTTTTAGAAGGATAAATGATGTGGTATACCCTTGATGTGGAAAGTTCATAAATGAATATTCCCTCCCTTACTTTCCACCTTCCTTTTTCCCTCTCTCCTTTTTTCTTTCCATCCTTCATTCCCTCCTTTCTTTCTGTCTTATTTTTGTTATAGTTTTTTAAATCAGGTGTTGAGTTAGATGATTTGGGTTCCATTTTCAACTCTACTAATTTTTTTTGGAGCATATGATTTGATTTCCCTGTGCCTTATTTGTCAAATGGGGACTAGCATCCCTATTTTAAAGGCAATTATGAAGATAAAATCAGATTGCATAAGTAAGGTATATTTTAAATGATGAGACAAGTGGATTGTTAACATTAAAAATTGAAGCAGATATTTGACATCTAACTCCTTTGTTCAGTCTACAAACATTTATTGAACTAAATGGCAGGGACCAGGAAAAAGATGAACAAAATCGACCTGGTCCCTGACCTTATGAAACTGGCAATGGATAAGAAGAACAGACAGTAAACAAGGATATTACCAAACAAATAAACTCATAAAATGTGATCATTGCTGTAAAGGACAAGAACAGTATTCTGTAATAGGGAATAAGGGCAGGCACAGGTGAGGGTTGGCAGGTGATTTAAATAGGGCAGTCAGTGAAGAGTTAAGAATTAAAACCCAAAGGCTTAGAAGGAACCAGCTCCCAGACTGAAGACAATAGTCCCTGTAAGGCTGCAGCATTCCACATCAGAGAGACAAGGTCTCCTCCACTGGGATAGATACTATTTAAGGGAAAAGCCCTCCAAGTTTCACCATTGCCAGGGTCGGGAGGGAATGGGGTGACCCTAGCTGTTTGCCTGCTTTCCAGCTCACTCTCACATTCTGAATGAAACCTGATAGTTTTCACACCTAGAATTCCCAGTCAGCTCCTTAATGTAGGAGAAAGTGGACTATCAGGAAGGAAACTCATTTTAAGAGTTCCTCAAGGTTGCTGAATATAAGCTGATTATACAAAAATCAGTTGCCTTTCTGTATATCAGCCAAAACAGAAAGTTAAAATTTTAAGGTGTCCTTTATAATAGCAATACAATTACAAGGTTCCTGTAAGGAATTAACCTTATAAAAGTTGTATGAACCCATTATAGATATAGATATGCATATGCATATACAGATGCATAAAAGAATACTTAAATACATAAAGACCTATATTATGATCTTGGAGGGGAAACTTTAATAGCTAAAAGATGTCATTTCTCCCAAATGTATCCACAAATTTGATTCTATTTAAAATCTCAAAAAAAGCATCTTTGAGGTTACCTGAATAAGCTGTTTTTTAAATGTACATGAAGTTAGAAAAGGGAGCAAGGAAAAATTGTCAAAATATTTTTGAAACAATCTGAACACAGAGAAGATTGTTCTACCCAATATCAAGACTCATTCTAAAACTGTGGCCTTAAGTCTGTCTAATATTAACATGCGATGATAAAGAGACTAGTAGAAGAGGATAAAATGCCTGAAACAGACCACTGTCCATATGGAACCAGAGGTGTAGTCAAACATCAGTGAAGAAATGTTCAACTGATCAGTAAGTGATGCTGGAACAATTAGCCACTTGGGGAAAATTAAATTCCTACTTCATATTATACCCAAAAATAAATTTTATATTTACTTAACCATTTCCCAGTAGACTGCTATTATAAATAACTAAAAATAATATCTTTCTACCTAAATGTTTGTCTGTATTTCTCATTTCATTGAGACAATGTGTTAAATATATTTGAAACATAATTCCAATTGTGTTCCAGAAAAGTTGCACTATTTTATATTACTACCAGCAATGCCTTAAGTGTACATCTCATCAGAGTTTGTCAATATTGAATATTATTTTTAATATATCTTATTTGTTAGGTAAACATTGCATTACATTTTAATTCAACTCAAAAAATTTCTAGTGCAGGTAAGTATTTTTTCATATGGTCATCTTCATTTTCTATTGTCATTTATGTCCTTTATTCATTTTTCTATTGGAGATGCTTTTAGTTTTTTGTTTATTGGCTTGTACTATTTATATATTAAGGCATTAGTCATCTGTTTTTCATAAAAACTTTTCTCAGTAGCTTATTTCCCTTCAAAGTTATTTATGGACTTCTATTGTGATAGCTTTCTGTCACTCTTAGATAAAGCTAAATAGATACAACAATTTCAGTTACAAACTTAGATAAGGAACAATAGTTCAGTAGTATATGTACATATCAATATCAGCATTTTGTTCAAAACCATTCAACAAGTCTCTAGGAAGTTCCAAACTTTCCCACATCTTCTATCTTCTTCTGAGCCCTCCAAACTGTTCCAATCTCTGCCCATTATCCAGTTCCAAAGTCACTTCCATATTTTCAAGTATCTTTATAGCAGTGCCCTATTTCCCTTAATACCAATTTTCTATATTAGTCTGTTTTCACACTGCTCTAAAGAACTACCTGAGACTGGGTAATTTGTAAAGAAAAAAAGGTTTAATTGACCCACAGTTCTGCATGGCTGGGGAGGCCTCAGGAAACTTGCAATCATGGAGAAGCAAGGCACATCTTACATGGTGGCGAGAGAGAGATGAACCACCACACACTTTTAAACCATCAGATCTTGTGAGAACTCACTATCATGAGAACAGCATGGGGGAAAACTGTCCCCATGATCCAATCACCTCCCACCAGGTCCCGCCATCAACATGTGGGATTACAATTCAAGATGAGATTTGGGTGGGAACACAGAGCCAAACTATATCAACTAGCCTAAGGAGGGAATTTATTAGCCTACAAAAGTAAAAAGCCCAAGATATATCCTGGCTTTAGAAACAAGTTTAATAATGTCATAGGAGTTTTGTCTCTCAGTTCTCCTTGCCTGAGAAAGGCTCTCCTCTGTCACAGCAAGATGGCCCTACCACCCAAAAGTCTACATTATTTTGAGAGTTTGTGATGCCAGAAAAAGAAACAAGACTGATCTCCTCTAAAAGATTCTTAATGACTTAGCTTGGGGCAAATGCTGACCACTACACTAAGCACTGTGTCTAGGGGTATAGTGCACTCTACAACTGTGGTATGGAAGGCAAGAACATATGTTGAATGGCCCAAACAGAATGAGCCAGAGAAATGGCAATTCCCCAAAGTAGATGATGTGGGATTGACAAAGAAAATAATAGGTGCCATTTTAAGATGCAATTAAATGTTAAATATTATATTCCCACTAATACTATATGAGAGTTTCCTTTGCTTCACATCCTGACTAGTGCTTGGTATTTGTATTAGTCCATTTTCATGCTGCTGATAAAGACATACTCAAGACTAGGCAATTTACAAAAGAAAGAGGTTTAACGGACTCACAGTTCCACATGGCTGGGGAGGCCTCACAATCATGGCAGAAGGTGAAAGGAACGTTTCACATGGTGGCAGACAGGAGAAGAGAACTGTGCAGGGAAACTCCCCTTTATAAAACCATCAGATCTCATGAGACTTATTCACTATCATGAGAATAGCATGGGAAAGACCTGCCACCATGATTCAATTACCTCCTACCATGCCCCTCCCACAACACATGGGAATTATGAGAGCTACAATTCAAGATGAGATTTGGATGGGGGTACAGCCAAACCATATCAGTAGTCTCTGCCTGTTTCATTCTAACCGTTCTGATCAGCGTGTGGTGGTATCTCATTTTAAGTTTGATATACATTTCCTGGATGAATAACAATGTGGAGCACCTTTCATTGCCAGGAAGACATGCTTATGGCTTTGGTTTTACTTTCATGAATAATACTTTGATTTATTTACATACTACTACAAGTACACACATTATTTCTTAGAAAGTGTGTGTGTGTGGTGTGTGTACAATATAGATATCAATACCTCAACCCTGGAATCAGATATATTTTTTCAGTAAATCTCAAATGATAAATATTAGTAAATTCAGTGCTCTGTTTAGGAAAGCTATTGAAACTGTCAATTTTATTAACTAAAGTTTAATTTAGTCTGTGTCAATTTAGTCTGTGACATTTTAAGGACAATTTTTTGAAATAAGGAAGACAGAAAAATAAGTTTGAAGAAAAATTAAGAGTTCAATTTTAGATATGCTAAGTTTGAGATGTCTGTCCATCATGTAAGTGGAGGTATGAGTTGAAAGTTGAGTATTTTAGGTGGAGTTCAGTAACAGGTCAGAGCAGAAGATATAAATTTTTAAGTCATCATCACTTATATTGCAAGGCTGGATGAGACACGTAGGGGAGAGAGTTTAGGCAGAGAAGAGAGAGGCCCAGAGACTGAGCTCTGAGACCATCCCGTAGTTACATCAGGAATGTATAGAGGACCCTGTAAAATAAATTGAGGAGGCCAATGCACTGATGGAGACAGTGATCCAAGGCCAAGCGTGGAGTCATGGAGGCCAGATTTTTCCTGTGTAAAATGGTGGCAATTATACTACCACACTCACAAGTTGCTATGAGGAGCAAAAGGATTAATGCATATGTGGTGCTTGGCACATCATATATGCTCAATAAATTGTGAACAAATTATTTAAAATGCATATGGGGAAAACCTACACTTCAATATTGTTGAACTATATTACCAAATGATTGGGTCTGAGAGCCCTGTGGTTGGAAAAGTAACATAAAAGTATAAGTATAAGGAAAGCATGAGCATCTTTTTTTCTTCTTCTTCAACTTTTAAGTTCAGGGGTAAATGTGCAGGATGTGCAGGTTTGTTACATAGGTAAACGTGTGCCATGGTGGTTTGCTGCACGGATCAACCCATCACCTAGATATTAAGCCCAGCATCCATTAGCTATTCTTCCTGATGCTCGCCCTTCCCCTGCTCCCCCGACAGGTCCCGGTGTGTGTTGTTCCTCTCCATGTGTCCACATGTTCTCATCATTCAGTTCTCCCTTATAAGTGAGAACATGCAGTGTTTGATTTTCTGTTCCTGCATTAGTTTGCTGAGGAGAATGGCTTCCAGCTCCATCCATGTTCCGTCAAAGAACATGATCTCATTCCTTTTTATGGCTGCATAGTATTCCATAGTGTATATGTATCACATTTTCTTTATCCAGTCTGTCATTGATGGGCAGTTGGGTTGATTCCATGTCTTTGGAAAGCATGAACTTTTAAGGAAAAAAGTTCTGAAAGCAATGACTGTAGTAAAATACAGTGCCTTTTAAAGTAAGACAAACTTGGTTTTGGATTTTGGCTCTCTGTTGACCTTGGGCAATATTTAACCTCTCCAAGCTCCAACTTTTCCATCTCTAAAGTAGGGATGATGGTAGTATTTCTTCATAGGGCTGATGAAAAGATGAAGGGAGTGAATACATGTAAAGTGCTCGCCTTAACCAAACTGTTAGTGAATACCAAGAAATTAAATTGGCTCTTTTCATGCTCCACTTCTCTAAAATGAACCTCAAGTCTCCCATTACACTGGATTAAGATGAAACTGATGGTTCACTCTGTGACAACATTGAATTGTTGTTAGAAAGCATATTTGGAAAATGACATGTTCTGGATCATTTTATGTTCTAAAAGTTCATCAGAATACTTATTTTGCTTAGACCTTTGCTAAAATATTTCTAAAATATGTTCCTGAGAATATATATTAAGTTAGGTACTTGAGTCTTTGGTAGAGGAGCACACAACTATCCCAAGAACATCGTTCTGAACACCAATCCTTGGGCAGGTGTTATAGAGTCAAGAGGTGTAGAAGATTGTGCCAAATCTGTACTGACTTGTAACTTGCTCTGGATTTTTAAAATTACATGATTCTCTAATATTTGTCTATTTTATAACTTCCTTCCCTGGAAAGAACTACAGATGACAGTCAGTGAACATGAAATTCTTGCTGGCTGAATAAAACAAGGCTCACTGTAGTGTAATTATAACGAGAGACAGTTAATGTCTACAGTGATCTTAGTAGCTTTCCAATGTAACCAACAAACTATTGCAGTTGATAATAAAGATGGAACAATAACTAAAATATTTTTCCCAAATGCCCTGAGCTTTCCCACTGTTGTGCCCAATATCTAGTATTCCTATGCACAAACTTTGCAAAACTATAGTACTGGCCCAGGTCAAATCCATCTCCCTCATTCATCCTGTTCTTATTTGGATTATTCAATCTCTTATTTTTCCTTTTGAGAGAGGAAGGAGCACTCTCTGTAATACTTTCCTGGTGACTCTTGAAAGTATTTACATTTTAATTTACCTTAATAATCTATGTATTTTTCTATTGTGCCACTAGTTTCTACAGACTCTGTGAGGACACTAACCAATCATCTTTATCTGAGTATTTCCATAACATCTAATGTGGAGCCCTCACACATACATAGAAGGCACTTAAAGACAACTGTGAATTGAACAATGTGTTCACCCATAGATTAGCTGTTCTTATGAATCATCATCATTAAGTGGTATGTGTAGAATGTAGCAGAACATCAGTGTTTATGCTGTAGGTTTAAAATGAAGTTACTACATGATTTTATCTTACATTGCACAATGACATCATGGATCTTTCAATCACAACACCTCCTAATCTACCTATGATATTTTTCTGAATTCCTGTAAATCTCTGTCTTTCCCTTTAGCTGTAACTGTCTTTGGTCAGCTTCAAACCTTTCTTTTTGATCACCTAGATTATGCTAGCATGCAAAACCAAGGATACTGAGAAAAGTTTTATCATTTCCTTAGAAATGCCCAACAGTGTTAGCTAGGCATGGTAGCACCACCTGTAGTCTTAGACACTGAGGATGCAGAGGCTGGAGGATTGCTTCAGCTCAGGAGTTTGAGGCTGCCATGAGTTATGATCACACCACTGCACTCCAGAATGGGTGAGAGAGCAAGATCCCTCTTTTAAAAAAAAAAAAAGATAAGAAAGAAAGGAATGCCCTATGGTATTATATCTTTGCCCAGCAGCTACATGGGCAGTCCTTACTTATATGCATTTAATCTCGAGCAAACATAAAATAGCAATTTTTAAATAATTCCTTTTTATCAAGACTGCTATGAGTCTTCAGAAGAGATTATTAACTCCCTTGCAGTAAAAAACTACAGGTTTATTGGCATTATCACAACTGTATCTTGGCTATATTTTGTATTTTATTTTGGGGAGATATCAAGATATAAAACTTACAACAGTCGCAAGAGTAAGTTAGTCACTATTCATACTTTATAGATTTCTTTTGTTTGTTTCTTTTGTTTTCTTTTTTTGAGACAGAGTCTCGCTCTGTAGCCCAGCCTGGAGTGCAGTGGCGTGATCTTGGCTCACTGCAAGCTCCACCTCCTGGGTTCACGCCATTCTCCTGCCTCAGCCTCCTGAGTAGCTGGGACCACAGGCGCCCGCCACCACGCCCAGCTAATTTTTTGTATTTTTAGTAGAGACGGGGTTTCACCGTGTTGGCCAGGATGGTCTCCATCTCCTGACCTTGTGATCGGCCTGCCTTGGCCTCCCAAAGAGCTGGGATTACAGGCATGAGCCACTGCGCCGGCCCATACTTTATCAGTTTCTTACAGGTGATCTCAGTGAACTGGAAACAGTTTTCCAAGGGCTGCTAAAGTATTTGTAACACGACACACAAGCTTCCTTGTGGGTTACCAGCTTAACTTTCTTTTCATGGAAAATGTCATTAAAGGGACGTTCATAGGGTTTCCTACATAAAAGAAGTCTATAAGTTTTAAATGACAGTGGTATTTTAAGATAAAAATTGGATTTTCTTATATGTTCTCTGTTTTCTAGAGAGAAAAAGGTTAATTTTTGCAGAATATTCTGGCTCCCACCTTCCTCATTCCCTTTTACATATTCAAACTCAGAGCTACTTACTATGTTTCTGGAGATAAAACTAGTGGGTGAGAAAAGAGTTACCCTAGTTTAGGAAAGGGTATGAATTTTTAGTTACTTTTATATTACTAAATTAGAATAGAGTATGCTTTAAAATTTACTTTTGTGTTAGTACAACACACAAAGAGGAAAGCACTGAAATCTTAGTTGTACAACTTATTAAATTTTCATTTATGTGTTTTCCATTGAGGTCAAGAAATGAAACATAATTATCATCACCAAAAGCCCCATTGTGCTTTCTCTCATCCTTTCTCCATATGTAACCCCTGTCTTGATTTCCTAGACCAGAAATTCATTTTGCTGGACTTTAAACTTTATATAAATGAAATCATACAGTGTATTTATTTGGTAGCCGGGTTCTTTTGCCCAAATTATGTTTGTGAGATTGCATCATATTGTTGCCTATAGCAATAGTTCGTTCTTTTTAATTGTTGTATAGTATTCCATTGTGTGAATAGATCACAATTTGAATACTTCCTTATTGATTATCATTTGGGTATTTTTCAGCTTGCCACTCCTGTAAATAATACCATTGTGAACATTCTAATATTTGTCTTTTCGAACATATGTATGCATTTCCATCAGATTATACCTAGTAGTGGAATTGCTAGGCCTTAAGTTACATGTCAGTTACATGCTTTGGTAGATACTGCCAACGAGTGTTTCCTAAGTGGCTGCACCAATTACACTCCCACTAACAGTTTCACATCCTTCACATCCTCACCAGTACTTAGTATTGTCAGTCTTTTTCATTTTAACCATTCTGAAAAGAATATAATAATATATCATTGTGGTTTTAATGTCTATATCCCAGATGAATAAGAATGTTGAGGCCGGGCGCGGTGGCTCAAGCCTGTAATCCCAGCATTTTGGGAGGCCGAGACGGGCGGATCACAAGGTCGGGAGATCGAGACAATCCTGGCTAACACGGTGAAACCCCGTCTCTACTAAAAAGTACAAAAAACTAGCCGGGCGAGGTGGCGGGCGCCTGTAGTCCCAGCTACTTGGGAGGCTGAGGCAGGAGAATGGCGTGAACCCGGGAGGTGGAGCTTGCAGTGAGCTGAGATCCGGCCACTGCACTCCAGCCTGGGCGACAGAGTGAGACTCCGTCTCAAAAAAAAAAAAAAAAAAAAAAAAAAAAAAGAATGTTGAGTACCTTTCAATATTGGCCATATGGATATTTTTGTGAAATGTCTGCTCAAGTGTTTTGATCCATTTTCTTTCTATTGGATAATTCTGTTCTTCTTATTGGTTTATATGATTTCCTTATATATTGTGTATACAAGCCCTTTTTCAGTTATGTGTTACAAACTAATTCTGGCTACTGAATGCAAAATAAATGCCAAAATTAGTAGATACAAGCTATACATTCCAACAAAATTTTGGGTTACTTTTTGGAATTTTTTTAAAGAATTAGACACAGAAGCTTGAAAGAAGATAAAAAAATCATTCTCTAATATTTAGATCGATGTTGCTCTTGGGTTCCCTACACCAACCCCTCCCACCATTACTGTATTATTTTTCTATTACATTGTAGCAAAATGCCACAAAGGTAGTGATTTACAGTTTTATAAGTTAGAAATCCAGGCAGGCGTGGATGAGTTTTTTGCTTAGGATCTCACAAGGCCTAGGTCAAGATGGCAGCAGGCTAAGGTCTTATCTGTAAGGTCTGGGAAATAATCCCTTCCAAGCTAACACAGGTTGTTGGCAGAGTCAATTCCTCGGAGTCAGTCCAAGGTCCTCATTTCCTTGCCAGCTGCTCTCTGGAACCATTTGCTGTTCCTAGAAACCACCCACATTTCTTCTCACATGGCCCCTCCATCTTCAAGCCAGCAATGGTGCATTGAGTCCTCATATTTCATATATCTCTGACTTTCTCCAGTGCCTTCCTCTCATACTACTAGTTGGAGAAAGTCCTCTACTTTTAAGGACTCATTTGATGACCTTGGGACCACCCAGATAATCTCCCCTTTTAAGGTTCACTATGTCAAATGACATAACACAGTAATTGAAGTTATATATTGTATCATGATACTAACAGAATCTGGGGCTTAGGGCATGGAATCTTTGGGGGATAAATCCAGAAATTCTGCCTATCATGGGACTGTACACCAAAATCAAGATGAAGAGACAGGAACAGACTAGAAAAGAAATGCCAGTAGTTGGAAGTCTAACCAATTGTTTAGAGGTTATCAGCTAGAGCAACTCCAGTGCCTAGCAATGTGCCTGGCATAAAGGACACTCTCAATAATATTTTTCAAACAAATGAATAATTAGCTTTTGAGATTTTTTCTAATCTCCATATTTGACTACAGCATGTTTTATCATCTTTCTCTGGATATTCTTGAACAAATAAATGATAAAGTATCGCAAAACTATATACATTATATATGAGGCTCATCTAGGCCAGGGGGAGCCAATAATCTTCTATTTTTTATGTCATCTCTGATTAACTGATGGTGGCCATCTGAAACACTGCATTGAGAAGGATTTTGCAGTTTGAAGATTGTTGAGGCTTGAAGGATTTTGAAGTTTAAAGGAAAAGAGCACTGTGATTACCTACACCATCTACCTGAGCACTACAGGTACATGTGATTACAAATGCATCTTATTACCATCCCACACCCACTTAGAGACCTAATTGAGATTCAAGCCACTAGACCAAAGAACGAGTCCATATCTAATTCAGCTTTAGAGGCTTTCTATCTGATAAATCTGAATAATAGAACAGTTTGTTGTCATCTTTTGCTTCTTCCTACAACTGGAAGCTTATGCTTCTTCCTACAACTTCCACACACATTAATCCCCATTTTTTACACCCTCTACAAGAGGCAACAAACTGGAGGGCATGGCTGTGGAACCTGTATTTTTCAACCTTCACAATGTTTTTGGGAAGTTGGAATTTGTTTTCAACACCTAAAAAGAGAGACTTTGTATTTAGAATAAATCTAAATATTGGGTTACTCTTAGTAATTTGACATCACCGGGTCAACATTCCTACATGTAACCCTTAGCTTGAGTTGACTCTCAGACTGCCCCTCTTGATGGGATGTTCTTGCCAGTTTGTCCAAATCATGTCCCTGACAGTACAGCCTTATAGCAAGTCACCATCATGCCTGTCCCTCAGGCACTTGGGTTTGTGATTCCCGCTCTACACAATGACCTTTTTGTTTCAGCCAACCTAGCTCCAAGACAGCCTAACTTGTATAGACTCTCAAAAAGAAGATCCCTATGAGAAGTTCCTGTCCCAAGTGGTCAACAGTCTTCTCTTTCTAACCTCACATTTCCCGGAACAGGTATTTGGGAGGAATGGGAAGTTTCTGGCAGAGTCCCAGTCTCTCTCTTCACAGCCACTGTAGGCTCCCCCAGGCTTTTCTCTCCTGGGCCTGCAGCCTCCTGTTCACCACACTCTGATTGTTTCTTTCAGCTCAGGGGGCACATGTGTATCCTGACAACTCATTCTGTTAGGGGTAGAAGGTATCCGAGTTACCAGTGGCGAATCCGTAAGGGTCTGCAGCAACCTTGATTCTTGCCTCCTCAGAAGAAAGAATTCAACTGAGGGGCATAAGGCAGAAAAAGAGACCAAGGCAAGCTTTCAGAGCAGGAGTGGAAGTTTATTTTAAAAAGCTTTAGAACAGGAAAGAAAGGAAAGTACACTTGGAAGAGACCCAAGCAGGCATTTAACCTTGACCCTGGGGCTTGATATGCTGGTCCACCTCCAGCATCTTGCACCCCTTTCCCACGATTTCTCCCTTACGGTGGGCTGCCTGCATGTGCCCTCCTTATGCTTGGGAAGTGAGCATGTGCAGTGTGTTTAGGAAGTTGTACGCATGCCCATCTGAAGGTTTCTTCCCTTTTCTGGTGGAATGCCCCCAAAAGTCATACTCCACCATTTTGTCTCTTAATACACATGCCCGGTTCACTCGCCCAATTCCTGAGACCCTGTTGAAAGCCAATTACCAATTTCAAGTATTTTTATCTGTTTGGGAAGTTGCCTCTCGCTGGTGTCTGCATTCAGTTAACACTTCATTGTGACAGCTGTGGACCGTCAGGAGATTGTCTCTCCCTGGTGCACTGGCTGCTGAATTATTGTTTTTAGAGCAGCAGTGTGATAACTGCCAAACCATCACCTGATAATCACCTGACATTCCTGGTGGGTGGGGAGCAGAGTCGTCTCCTGCTCCGCTCATGCCTGTCTAACTTCATGTAACAATTCCTAATATGTTAATTGTTCATTTCTGGGCCTCTGAAGTAATTTGGATAGTCTGATTTTAGTGTAGACTATGTTAGGCCATTCTTGCATTGCTATAAAGAAATACCTGAGACTGGGTAATTTATAAAGAAGAGAGGTTTAATTGCCCCACAGTTCTGCAGGCTGTACAAGCATGGTGTCAGCATATACTTGGCTTCTTGGAAGGCCGCAGTGAACTTTTACTCATGGCAGAAGGTGAAGTGGAAGCAGGCACATCACAGGACAAGAGCATAAGCAAGAGAGAGAGAAGGAGAGGATACCACATAATTTTAAACAGCCAAATCTTATGAGAACATACTATAGTGAGGACAGCACCAAGCCATGAGGAATCTGCCCCCATGACCCAAACACCTCCCACCAGGCCCCACCTCCAGCACTGGGAATTACATTTCAACATGAGATTTGGAAGTGACATCCAAACTATATTAGAGGTATTCATAACCACTTTCAAATTCCCGAATAACACAAATGTAAGAATACAAAATACTGTAAAATGTAATTCAGGAGCTCCTTCTAGAAGCTTAGTGTTGTATTAGGTACCATGGTGATGAGCAGTTGATTCCAAGTAGGAGTAACATGGACAAATAATTTAATATATACATTTTCTTTAAGGGCCAAATTGATGATATTTTAGGTAATATCCATTGTGATAGAATCAGAAGGGTTTTTTAAAACATCTTTGGGCCACTACTCCTAATTCGTAGCATGAGGAGAACAGACTATATCATCTTAGAGGTTCTTCCAGCTCTACTATTCTATCCCTGGACCTGGCAAATTCTCTTAAAAGATTTCAGAATTTATCATCACTGCTTTTTTCATCTATGTAACCATAAATACAAAACAAAAATGATATAAATAAAAATAGTTTAACCAATTTAAAGTGGTTACAGCTAAAATCACTATCTGAAAAGGGAAGTTGATCATTTCCGTTGTTAATCACATCAAACCCAGTAGTCCCGTTGACAATTACAAATTTTCCAAAGATTACTCCCCAGCATTCTCATAGTAGGCATAAAGCCAGCATGCTGCTGTGAAGCCATTATCTGTGAAGATTTTGATCTTAGCATTCTGAGATATTTACTAAATTAATGGGAAGTTGGTTAAAATTCCCTCCTTTTCGGATTCTATATGATACTTCTAAAATGAAGCATGTCCTTTAGGGAGAAAATTATCCCTTTAATTTTAGCATATTTTAAAAATAGGGAAAACTGACCAAACTCTGTCAGGGGAGGTGATCTCTCTTTGTGTGATGAGTTTCTCTGAGGTCATGTACATGTATTAGTTAGACAAGAATGGCTTTTCCTTTTGAGAAGAGTAGCAGGAAAGCACTTCTATTGATCACAAGGTCAGTCTGAGGCCATCTTTTATAGAGTGCTATTAAGTACTAATTAAGATTACTTTTCTCTGTGATTGTATACTAATTTTATATTCCTCTTAATAAAATGAGCTCCAGTTATTCACTGGGGAAAAAAATTACTCTTCTTTTTTACCTTCCATTAGCCATTATATAATAGTATATAGCTTCAAAAGAAACAGAAGACTACAATATTTCTCGTCAGGCATGATGTAATTTTCTCCATATTTTAGCTATCTTTGTCCAACAGCATTAACTACAGTGCTTGGTATGTAATAAAAAAAATTTTTTAAGAATTATTTCTGGTATACCAATGGGTGTTAAAATACCAGGTTAACTCTGACAGTCATACTGTTAAGGGGATAAACTATTTTACTACTTGTTTCTATGACTTTGACACTGAAAATGACTCCTAGATGCCCCTGTCAAATCACCTAGGAGGGTACAGTTGCTCAATACAGTAATACCCACTGAGTCCCCTGCCTCCTGGCTCTTCTGTATGACACAGGCTTCACAACCATGACAGAAACTGCCCTGAATCTGTCTTGAGGTCAGGAGCTCAGAGAATTTTGGTAAGGACCCTCTGGTTTACTTTTAAGATTAAAGAAGAGTTTCTCTACTGTGAATTCTCAGAAGCAGGTTGAGATCATACTTTTAATGTGAATTTCTTTGAGAGCACACCAATATACAATGTCTTCTTTCTGTATCACCTGAAGTTCTTACCACCTGAAGAAATTGTATTGGTAGCAGTAAAACAGGAAATGGAAGAGCCAGCAAGCTTTCACCTGATCTCTATGGGGGCATCACAGATTAGACTTGTCCTCACTGAAAATCACTGTAGCATCTAATGGACTCATTCACATGGAATATTGAATGATTGACTATTACACAGATCACCTCTCCTACTGAATTATTTTACTTAAAAACAAGTAGAATGCAAGAGACTCACTGTGAAATTTTTCCCGGAACCTCTTTACCTTTCCTGTCTCTGAAGACTCTCTCTCGTAACATCAACATCTGTTCTCACCATTCCCATTGTCTCTATTTAGACATCTCCTGGTTAGTTATAAAATAAAGGCCACAATTTTTAGTCTAACACTAAGACTCTACCCAGCCTTTCCCTGACCTACCTCTCCTAGATTTGTTTTTTGTTGTGCTTCAGCCACACTGAACACCTCATGATTTGTCACCAAGGATTTACTATGTTTTTCTGTTTCTTCATGACTTTCATCCTATCTGGAGACAATAGAGTATTGTGATTAAAAGGACCCAGATTTGTTTCCTGGCTCTGTAACTTACTGGATGTGTGACCTTTCTAAGTCTTTACAATGGGGATTGGTCATAGCAGCTCCTTCCTGTGGTTATTGTGATGATCAAAGTTGTTAATACATTTAGAGCACTTGACACATTTTTGGCACATATAGAAAATTTTTAAATCTGCTTTATTGTTGTTTTATTATTATTGTTGTTATTAGATGAATTTTCTTACTCTGCTATTACAGTCTTTCAAATTTGTTCCTATTTCTTGGTTTTTGTTTGTTTGTTTGTTTTGTTTTGTTTTGTTTTTGAGATAAGATCTTGGCTCTGTCGCCCAGGCTGTAGTGAAGTGGCAGGATCACAGCAGTCCCGACCCCCTGGGCTCAAGCCATCCTCCCACGTCAGCCTCCTGAGTAGCTGGGACTACAGGCGTGCACAACCATGCCTGGATAATTTTGTATTTTTATTTTTTTGTAGAAACAGGGTCTCCTTGTGTTGCCCAGGCTGGTCTTGAACTCCTGGGCTCAGGAGATCTTCCCGCCTTGACCTCCCAAAAGTGCTGGTATTGCAGGCATGAGCCACTGTACCCGGCCTGTTCTTAGAGTTATCCTGGTAAACCCACCTAAAGAAAATACCTCTATTCTATTAACTCTCATACCATCTTATCTTTTTTTAGATGCTTCCTATATCTCTGCCCCATTCAGTGGAGTTCTATAGTTATCTGTGTGTGTGACTGTCTCTCTTCCCTAACATTATAAACTCCTTGACGACAGGAGCTATTTCTACCCATATCGTATCCTTTCTTGTGCCCTGTACATAAAATATATTATTTGTTTATTGGTCGATGAAACAAACAAATGAACAAATAAATGAAGAATATTTGATTTTGAGCCTTTCTGCCAAACGTAATAATATCCAGAATAATTTCTTATATTTAGAGCACTTTTTACAATCTTCATCATATTTTATCCTCATAATAACCTATTTAAGGAAAACAGGCTACCTCTTGTTTTTTGAGAAAAAGACTGAAAGGGCTGTGTTGACATGGGAGTCTGTCACTTTTTGATTAATGGAAATATCCACATGACTTCTACAGTAATAGGTCAGTTCACACAAGGCTAGTGAATTCATTTGCAACTTAAGTGAACAACAAATCCCATTTTCTAAACAAAAGATACAGAGCTTAATAGGCTTCATGGTCACCATACACTTAATGTTGAAGGCTACATTTCAAAAATATTATGTAGGAACTTTGTAGTTGACATTTGGATGTCCCAGGGAACTTTTTGCTCCTTCTCAGTGATCATGAGACTGATCTTAAATAATACCTTTCCCCCAGTGCACTATTCTCTTTACAACGCTGTTTTTCCCAGAGCTCCTGTGGTCACAGGCTATAAATATTTATAATCTTCTCTTCCTTGTAGCACAAAGACTATTTCACTTCAAGGCCCCTTATCACTTACCAATGGTATAGGTTCAAGACTAAATAAAAAATGTTGGAGTTGTAACTATCATTTTTATATTCTTCATGATGTAGGAAAAGAGGGTAATTTGGCTGGTTTTAAAGATAAGAAATCTCAACTACATTTTTCTTTTTTTGCCTGTATGACACAGTTTCTAAATGTCAAAGTCAAAACTGAGTCTTTTCTCTAACATAATACGTTGCCATTAGCAGATTATAGTAATAGTAATTTTTATTTACTAAGTTCCTATGATGTTTAAGGCATTTTGTAAACATTATCACAGTGCATTTTAACCGTAAGAGATAGACTTAAGAATCCCTATTTGAGAAATCAGAGGAAATAAAATAAGTTGCCTGGGTAGAAAATAACAGAGCCAGAATTCAAACTGTTATGCCTGATTTCAGAACCCTTGCTTAAAAGCAGTTTAACCAGAGAAGCTTTAACACAACGTTTATATGATAATTCTTAAAATTAACTGTTTAGAACTTCTCCCCCTTAGCCTGTTCCTCTCCCATCTTCCCCATCTCAGGGACTAGTGCCTCCGCTTGAGCAATTCTCCTGAACCATTTCTTATTTGTCCCGCCCCACTGACACCAACCCTTACACAGCTCCCTGACTCTCTCCAGTCAGCCTGCTCCTCTCCATTGTTGCTGTCCACACACTTGTTCATACCTCTCACTCACAGATGCTGCCATCTCTCTCCCAAGGAACTGCAGTCACCTCCCAGCTCATGTCTACCTCTGCTCTTCACATTACTTCCATTCAATGCCATTCCACTAAATCTGTGTCATGCCTCTGAATCCTACATGCCCTTTACCCAGAACTGCCACTCCTATCTCAGTGTTGAACTTTCCCAATTGCTTTCTTCCTTTTGATTCCCAATGCTCTTGTTTTAAGCTCTTGTTTTAAGTTCCTCTCCGATGCCAGCTTCATGTCCTCAGGGATTTTCCAAGTTCTGTTTCCTCTGCCTAAGAAGTGATTCTCCAATCCCTCCACACATTCTTTACCAGCTATTTTGCAATGTTCCTTAAAGACTCAGCCTAAATGTCTCTTACCCAGAGAAAACAAACTTCCATAGCATCCTATCTAGATTAGGTCTCCCTGTTTTACTCCCGCAGGGAGCCCTTACTTTTCCTTCATAGTAATTATCACAGTTATAATAGTAATTTGTTGCTAAGCTAAGCTGTTGGTCTCTTTCATTAGACAATAAGCACCAGAAGGGCAGGGACGGGGGGACAAGGACATTATATATGCATTTTTACCACTATATGCATAGTATGTACCAGACACACCAAAAAAGTGTTAAATATTTGTTATCTGAATGAAATGCAGACAGCTTAAAAGCAGTGTTTCATCTAAATTGACAGTGCACGTTTAGTCTTCCCTGAAGAACTCCAAAGGTAGTAGTAAAAGATGCAGTAACAGCTTAAGTAAGCAATTTGTATTCTTATTCATCCTCTCTTTTCTTCCTTTTTTCTTTTGTTCCTTCTCCTTTCCTCTCTTCCTCTCCTATTCCCTCTCCTTCTTTTCTTTTCCCTTCTCCTCCCTCCCCTTATTGCCCTTCTGTCCCTTTTCTTCCCTTTCCTTACAGAAGCATTTCCTGCAGCTGTAGATAAAAGCATCAGGATGCCTGAATCTCAGAGCACCACATGGAAGGGTTTCAGGCCATTCATTGGCCCACACCAAGAGTTGACTTCCTACCTGAATTTTCATTAGCAATTTCCAGTGATTCAGGAGAACTGTTGCTCCAGAATCTAACAGTAAATCTTAGTCTGGAGATTCAGACTTTGAAGGGCTATAAGAGACATCCCCCCAGAGAAGGTACAGTAGTACACAGTGACCAATCATTTCTCTCCAATTTTTCGAATTTTGGGAAGCACTGGGGTCAGTCTACAGTGGCCTTTATCACCTTGTGTTCATCCCTCCTATTTTAGATAACCCTTGTTGGAGCAAAATAGCAAATATGAGTCTTCATGATAGAAGTCCCTAGTTATATAGCTTTTGAAAGGTGCCCCGCAGTGGTATTTTGGCTGATTGAAAGCTGGGTTTTCTGTAGGTCTTTTAAGGAACGGAAATCTTGGTATCCATATTCGTGGTCCAGCCCCTGCCATATCCCCTATCTTCCACAGAGCCTGAGCCTTGTAGGTACTGGTAAAAGGAGATGCTTTTAGACTACCTTCAGATGTGGCTTCAGATAAACATCATATATTTGAACAAGCTAAGTATCGAGACTACATTTCCAGCTCACTGGAGACTTTCCTTCTGGCACATTTACGTTTGTGGCTCTCAAGAGGTTAGAAAAAGAAACGTACTGAGCCACACACACTCTTTCAGAGAGTGGAAAGGAGTGGTTATCATTAACTCACAAGAATTGGTTCAAGTACTGAAGTCATATTTCAGCTACATTCATGTGAAATCCCGCCGGCCTTCGGCTGGCGCGCTTCGGTTCATCACCATTGCTTGCCCGCCGCCGAGGACTCCTTCGGTTTCACTGCACGGCATCTGAGATGTTTCAGCTGCCTGGAACTGCTTTGTGTGACTCTCGGACCTATGACTTAACAGAGGGGATTTCCTTAACTTCAACTCATCTGTTTAGTTCCTTAAAAGTCGATTTTGTGCTGAGTGGTACATTCGCCTTGTGGAATCTGCTTCCCTTACATTTAACTCTCCAAACAAAATTAGAGCAGGAGCTTGGCAGCCTTTCCTGCAGAATTCTCACACTTGGGAGGGGATGGGGGGGTGAGGCCTCAAGTAGATTTTAGTTTGGTCAGTCACGCTGAAGGTACTATTTGGCAGGAATATTCACTATGCCAGCTGTGAAAAAAAATAAAAATTTCATTTTTGTGATTTGTACAGTCCACATGCTCCACATGTAGATGTTTTTTTAATACCTTGCCCAAGATAGGAATTCATTAGTTATAGATTATAAAACTCAATCCATAACAGTGTAGATAATCTAAAATTGCAGATAGGGTAATAGTGAAATAATTCACAACACTTAAAGCTAAGTAAGTGGAACGGCACATGCAGATGTAACTGATGACACACCGGAAGCTGTCTGGCTCGCTCCTGCTCTCCCTTCTGCTTCTCTCATAACTTTCTTTTAGGAACAACTTCACTGCATCGTACATGGCAGCAACACTAACTTAAAAGTTCTGGGGACATATAAATAAGTAATTTAATTTTTTGGCTTAAGAGCCTTTTCTCCAGCTTTCTCTGGCCAAGTAAAGAAAGTGATTTTTCACATCAACTGGAAAACTAATTAAGCATCATAGATGGCATCGTTATTTATTCCCTAGGATTAACCCAGAAAGAAGTAGAGAAGAAAACTAACATTAATGTATACAGTTCATCTCAAGAAGCATCGTACAGGTACTTTACACATTGTATTAACTCTAATAGTTATAGCAACCCTAGGACACATATATTAAAATTCTTTTTATTTGTTTGTTTTTTTTTTTTTTTTGAGATGCTCTGTCTCAAAAGAGCTTCTCTCTTTCTTACTCTTTCTTTCTTTCTGAGATGCTTCTTTCTTGCTTGCTCTGTCACCCTGACTGGAGTGCAGTGGTGCAATCATAGCTCATTGCAGCCTCAAACTCTTGGGCTCAAGCCATCCTCCTATTTCAACCTCCCAAGTAGCTGGGAATACAGGCGTGTGCCACCACACCAGGCTACCTTTTTTTAATTTGTTTTTTTAGAGAAAGACTCTCACTTTGTTACCCAGGCTGGTCTCAAACTCCTGGCTTCAAGCAACCCTCCCACGTCAGCCTCCCAAAGTGCTGGGATTATAGGAATGAGCCACTGCGCTTGACCTAATATCCTTATTTTTAACAGATGAAGTAAACCGTGTCTTCAAGAAGTTAATTTATTCAAATTCACACAGACCATGTAAGCGTTAAACCTAGGATTAAACCCAGATGAACCTCACAAATCTAACATTATACTCACAGAAGATTGAAAGAAACTATAGCAGATATACGAAACAATGTTTTAAGTATAGGTAAAAGTTTTGAAGGCAGAACAAATACTGGAATGTGACTTTATGTATTCTAAATTTAAGATTTGAGTTCAAAGTGTAAGACTCAGTTAATATTCTTACAAAAACAAAAGTATTAACAGAGTGTTTAAAAAGAAAAGTAGAACCTTATTATTTAAAATATAATAGTTTTAGGTTTAAGTACATTTAAGTACATTTTTGAGCCTTACCCAAAGGAAAATCCCAGAACATCAAATATTTAACATTAAGCGCCTAAGAGAGTTCTGAGTAAGAAGGAAGAAAGTGAGACAATGAATTAATTATCTACTGTTGTTTAATCATTCAGGTATTTTTATTGATTCAAGTTATGGTAAAGCTACTCAGCCTAAGGGAGTGAGGCATACTTTTCCTGGAATCCTCCTACCTCTTTTTTTACATATACCCAGAGGCATCTTCACAGATTCCCAGGCACTACACCTGCAGCCCAGATTTTCATAATGAATTGTTAGAATTCAGCTTTCCTCAGAAGAGGGGAGAGGAATAAGCAGCCGAGGAAAAGGAGCACAGGTTTACTCCCAATTTGGAGTATGTGTTCACTTCTTAACATAATAAAGGTATCACAAGTGATCCTGCAGTGCCATCATTAAAATCAAGTTTCCATAATTAAAGTTTTAAAATGAAACGATCTGTTAACTCTTGCCCTTTAGCTAAGTCTCTCACCTTCCTTAATTCCATGGACATGGGCAAAATGTGCTCTACATGTAATTGGATTCCATAGATCAAGTTCTCCAGAGAACTACTTGGCTCTTCTTTCTGTGTACCACTTTAGGAAAGTTTTCTACCTTGGTCTTTTAAAGCATTTTAGGAGTTCCCTCAATTTCTGTTAGTGGTAGTATATCTTCCAGGGCATAAAGTGCCACTTATCACTTTCAAATACCCTTGCTGTCCAAAACGTAGTCAAAAAAACAGATGTCTATAGAAGACCTATCTCACTGCACAGTTGAAAATATGATGTTCAAAACATGCTTCTGAAGACATATACAGTTCCATGGACATGGTGATCTGCAAAGTTGTTAGCATACCACGATAATTGAATATTAGCACCATTTACTTGGACCACTCTATAATGCTAGGAGGCCTTCAGGATCTCCTTACCAAACTCGATTTGAGCCCCCTAATAACAGATGACTCACTGCCGAGCAATCCTGCAGCCTAAAGTAATAATTCTCACCTCTTACTGAACATCAGAATCACCTACAGAGCACTTAAAATGCCCAGGTCCATCCCAGAGGGGTTTTGTGAGCAAGAGAATGGAATGATGTATGTGTAAGCACTTTGTAAACTCACTATGAAAATGTAAGGCATATTAAATAGTAATTTGAAAGTAAGTATTCACCCATCATTCCAGCCCATCTAATTTTTTTCTTTTCTTTCTTTTTTTTTTTTTTTGAGACAGTCTCTGTCACCCAAGCTGTGGCACAGTCTTGGCTCACTGCAACCTCTGCCTTCTGAGTTCAGGCGATTCTCCTGCCTCACCCTCCTGAGTAGCTAGGATTACAGGCGCCTGCCACCATACCCGGCTAATTTTTGTATTTTTAGTAGAGATGGGATTTCACCATATTGGCCAGGCTGGTCTTGAACTCCTGACCTCAAGTGATCCACTCGCGCTGGCCTCCCAAAGTGCTGGGATTACAAGCGTGAGCCACCATGCCTGGCCTAGCCAGTCTAAATTCTTTGATTCTGACATCCAACTTATTTGCTATCCCTTCTAGCTATGTCAAATTCTAGCTATGTCAAATTCTTCTAATTGGAAATTTTATGTATTTTATGATTAATAAATGTGCATTTATTGAGGACTCAATTCAAGATCCTGGACTGTGTACTTATTACTTCTACACAGCGGTCACACTGGTCCCATCTGGTGCCTCTCAGTGCCTTGGCTCTCTTGATTCCCTGGTCAGGCTTCCCGGTTGACAGGACATTGGTTATTTTCATACGTAATCATCAAATTGTTATTCATTTAAAAAAAAAAAATCTAGTTCTGTCTTAAGGCCGGTATTTTTGTCTAGTAGTGTTTGGTTTTTAATTTTATGTTTACCTCCTATAAACACCAAGGAGGTTGGTTAGAAATATAGATGCCTTAAATATTTCAAAGTATATTTTTGGCAACTTCCAAGTAAATTGGCTTTTAGGAAATCTGAGTGGTTGGTATTCATTTGTCTCATTTCAGATCTGATCTGGTTCTGAAAGAACTAGGATACTTTTTTTTTTTTTTTTTTTTTTTTTAATGTAAAGCCAACTGTAGCACAAGATGCCAGAGCATTTGCATCTTGCTGTTGAGCCATTGACTCTTCCTTATTGACTGTTCCTTCCCAGTCTTGGGAAGTTAAGAATCTGGGTAGTAGGAATTCTTTTTCAGGCTGGCACACACTTGCTGCTACTTTAACAGTTTCTCCGCCTCAGAGAGCCTGATGGAGATTCATTCCATTTTTCCTGTGAATCACTTATCCAGCCCAGAAAAACCTGACAGTGACTATTTTTAGATTGAGGAGCAATCTGACTTTCTATAGAATGATGATAGAGAATGTGATGATTGTGCAGCCACCACGTGTAATATACTGAATCATTTTAACAGGTAGGGCAAAGAATTTTTTGCCTTGGTGGCAAGTATTTTCATCTTTCCATTGGTAATTGTCACTTTAAATGCTGGATTGGTTTGACTATTTACACTTTTTAAAGTAAATGAGGAATGTAAACTTTGAGTTTCCTGAAAGATTGGTCCTCAAAGAATTATGCCCCCTTTTTTCTTTGTTTTTGTTTTTATTTTTTTCTTCAGCTCTTAAGTTCAGGGGTGCATGTACAGGATGTGTAGTTTTGTTTCATAGGTAAATGTGTGCCATGGTGGTTTGCTGCACAGGTCAACCCATCACCTAGGTATTAAGCCCAGCATCCATAAGCTATTCTTTCTGATGCTCTCCCTTTCCCCCAAGTCCCACCAGTCTGACAGGCCCCAGTATGTGGTGTTCCTCCTTATGTGTCCATGTGTAATCATCATTCAGTTCCCACTTATAAATGAGGACATGCAGTATTTGGTTTTCTGTTCCTGTGTTGTTGTGCTGAGGATAATGGCTTCCAACTCCAACCATGTCCCTGCAAAGGACATGATCCTGTTTTTTATGTGGCTGCATAGTATTCTATGGTGTATGTGGACCACATTTTCTTTATCCATTCTATCATTGATGAGCATTTGGGTTGATTCCATGTCTCTGCTATTGTGAATAGTGCTGCAATGAACATACACATGCATGTATTTTAAAATAGAATAATTCATATTCCTTTGGGTATATACACAGTAACGGGATTGCTGGGTCAAATGGTAATTCTGCCTCTAGGTCTTTGAGGAATTGCCACACTGTCTTCCACAATAGTTGAACTAATTTACACTCCCACCAACAGTGTAAAAGCATTCCTTTTTCTTCGCAACCTTGCCAGCATCTGTTGTTTCTTGACTTTTTAATAATCGCCATTCTGACTGGTGTGAGATGGTATCTCATTGTTGTTTTGATTTGCATTTCTCTAATGATCAGTGATGTGGAGCTTTTTTTCATATGTTTGTTAGCTGCATGAATGTCTTCTTTTATAAATGTCTGTTCATGTCCTTTGCCCACTCTTTAATGGGGCTTTTTTTTTTCTTGTGTATTTGTTTTAGCTCCTTGTAGATTTTGGATATTAGACATTTGTCAGATGTATAAATTGCAAAATTTCTCTCCCATTTTGTAGGTTGTCTGTTCACTCTGATGATAGCTTCTTTTGCTGTGGAGAAGCTCTTTAGTTTAATTAGATCACATCTGTCAATTTTTGCTTTTGTTGCCATTGCTTTTGACATTTTCATCATGAAATCTTTGCCCATGCCTATGTCCTGAATGATATTGCCTAGATGTTCTCCTAGGGTTTTTATAGTTTTGGGTCTTACATTTAAGTCTTTAATCCATCTTAAGTTAATTTTTGTATAAGGTGTAAGGAAGGAGTCCAGTTTCAATTTTCTGCCTATGGCTAGCCAGTTCTCCAAGCACCATTTATTAAATAAGGAATCCTTTCCCCATTGCTTATTTTTGTCAGGTTTGTTGAAAATCAGATAGTTATAGGTGTGTGGTGTTATTTCTAAGTTCTCTACTATGTTCCATTGGTCTATGTGTCTGTTTTTGTACCAGTACCATGCTGTTTTGGTTACTGTAGCCTTGTAGTATAGTTTGAAGTTGAGTGGTATGATGCCTCCAGCTTTGTTCTTTCAGCTTAGGATTGTTTTGGCAATACAGGCTCTTCTTTGGTCCCATATGGATTTAAAACATTTTTTTCTAATTCTGTGAAGAATGTCAATGGTAGTTTAATGGGAATAACATTGAATATATACCATACCGTGGGCAGTATGGCCATTTTCACAATGTTGATTCTTCCTATCCATGAACATGGAATGTTTTTTCATTTGTTTATGTCCTCTCTGATTTGCTTGTACAGTGGTTTGTAACACGCCTTAAAGAGATCCTTCACTTCCCTTATTAGCTATATTCCTAGGTATTTTATTTTCTTTGTAGCAATTGTGAATGGGAGTTCATTTATGATTTGGCTCTCTACTTGCCAAATCAGAGAGATTTGTTGTTGGTGTATAGGATTGTTAGTAATTTTTGCACATTGATTTTGTATCCTGAGACTTTGCTGAAGTTGCTTATCAGGCTTAAGAAGCTTTTGGGCTGAGACAATGGAGTATTCTCAATGCAGCATCATATCATCTGCAAACAAAGATAATTTGACTTCTCTCTTCCTATTTGAATACCCTTTATTTCTTTCTCTTGTCTGATTGCCGTGGCCAGAACTTCCAATACTATGTTGATTAGGAGTGGTGAGAGAGGGCATCCTTGTCTTGTGCCAGTTTTTAAGGTGAATGCTTCCAACTTTTGCCCATTCAGTATGATATTGGCCATGGGTTTGTCATATATGGCTCTTATTATTTTGATGTATGTTCTTTCAATACCTAGTTTACTGAGAATTTTTAGCCTGAAGAGATGTTGAAGGCCTTTTCTGCATCTGTTGAGAAAATTATGTGGTTTTTGTCTTTAGTGCTATTTATGTGATGAATCACAGTTATTGATTTTCATATGTTAAACCAACCTTGCATCCCAGGGATGAAGCCAACATGATCATGGTGGATAAGCCTTTTGGTGTGATCCTGGATTTGGTTTTCCAGGACTTATTTTATTGAGGATTTTTACATTGATGTTCATCAAGGATATTGGCCTGAAATTTTCTTTTCTTCTTGTATCCCTGCCAGGTTTTGGCATCAGAATGATGCTGGTCTCATAGAATGAGTTAGGAAGGAGAACTTCCTTTTCAATTTTTTGGAATACTTTCAGTAAAAATGGTACCAGCTCTTCTTTGTACCTCTGGTGGAATTCAGCTGTAAATTTGTCTGGTCCTGGGTATTTTTTGGTTGGTAGGCTATTTATTACAGCCCGAATTTCAAAACTTGTTATTGGTCTATTCAGGGAATTAATTTCTTCCTTGTTCAGTCTTAGTAGGGTGTATGCATCCAGGAATTTATATATTTCTTCTAGATTTTCTAGATTGTGTGCATAGAGGTGTTTATTCTCTGATAGTTATTTGTATTTTTGTGGGGATCAGTGTTGATATCACCCTTATCACTTCTGATTGTGTTTACTTGATTCTTCTCTCTTTTCTTCTTTACTAATCTAGCTAGTGGTCTATCTATTTTATTAATTTTTTTTCAAAAAGCAGCTCCTGGATTCGTTGATTTTTTTGAAGGGCTTTTCACATCTCTATCTCCTTCGGTTCAGCTCTAATCTTGGTTATTTCTTGTCCTCTGCTAGCTTTGGGGTTTGTTTGTTCTTAGTTCTCTAGTTCTTTAGTTATGATGTTAGGTTGTTAACTTGAGATCTTGCTAGGTTTTAGATGTGAGTATTTAGTGCTATAAACTTTCTTATTAACATTAGCTGCATCCCAAAAATTTTGGTACATTGTCTCTTTGTTCTCACTAGTTTCAAAGAACTTCTTTGTTTCTTCCTCAATTTCATTATATACTCAAGGGTCACTCAGGAGTAGGTTGTTAAATTTTCAGGTAGTTGTGTGATTTTGAGTGAATATCTTAATATTGAGTTCTAATTTGATTGTGCTATGGTCTGAGAGACTGTTATGATTTCAGTTATTTTCCATTTGCTGAGGAGTGTTTTACTTCCAATTATGTGATCAGTTTTAGAGTAAGTATTGTGTGGCAATGAGAAGAATGTATATTCTGTTGTTTTTGTGTGGAGAGTTCTGTAGATATCTATCAGGTCCTCTTGATCCAGAGCTGAGTTCAAATCCTGAATATATGCACCAATTTTCTGTCTCAATGATCTGTCTAATATTGCCTGTCCGGTGTTAAAATCTCCCACTATTACTATGTGGGAGTGTAAGTCTCTCTGTAGGTCTCTAAGAACTTGCTTTATGAATCTGGGTGCTCCTGTATTAGGTGCATATATATTTAAGATAGTTAGCTCTTCTTGTTGAATTGAACCCTTTACCATTATGTCATCCCCTTGTCTTTTTTTATCTTTGTTGGTTTAAAGTCTGTTTTGTCAAAAGCTAGGGTTGCAAACCCTGCTTTTTTCTGTTTTCTATTTGCTTGGTAAATTTTCCTCCATCCCTTTATTTTGAGTCTATATGTGTCTTTGCACATGAGATGGGTCTCTTGAAGAGAGCATACCAATGGATTTTGGCTCTTTATTCAGCTTGCCATTCTGTGTCTTTTAACTGGGGCATTATCCTGTTTACATTTAAAGTTAGTATTATTATTTGTTAATCTGATCCTGTCATCATCATGCTAGCTGGTCCTAAAGTTTTTCAAACTTGTTTATGTGGTTGCTTCATAGTATCACTAGTCTGTGTATTTCAGTGTGTTTTTGTAGTGGCTGGTAATAGTTTCTCCTTTCCATATTTAGTGCTTCCATATTTAGGAGCTCTTGCAAGGCAGGCCTGGTGGTGATGAATTCCCTCAGCATTTGCTTGTCTGAAAAAGACCTTATTTCTCCTTTACTTGTGAAGCCTAGTTTGACCAGATATGAAATTCTGGGTTGGAAATTATTTTCTTTAAGAATATTAAATATTGGCCCCCAATCTCTTCTGGCTTGTAGGGTTTCTGCTGAGAGTTTCGCTGATGGGCGTTTCTTTGCAGATGACCTGTATATCCCTTTTTAAAAAGTCTTCACATTAGTACTGACAATGGAGGGAGAGGCTTCCAGAGCTTGTGCAATGAGGGCCATGAAGGTATGTACAAAGTGTGCCCCCAGTCACTATGTCTGAGCTCAGAAAGACCTTTGCGAAATTTTGTGCCAGGCACAGTGACTCACACCTGTAATCCCAGCACTTTGGGAGGCTGAAGTGGGAGGATCACTTGAGATCTGGAGTTTGAGACCAGCCTGGGCAACATAGTGAGACCGTGTTTCTATAAAACAATTAAAAATTAGTTGGGTGTCGTGGCGCACACCTGTGCTGCCAGCTACTCGGTAGGCTGAGGTGGGAGGATCACCTGAGCCCAGGAGTTCAAGGACGCAGTGAGCTAGGATCGCACTACTGCACTATAGCCTGGGTGACAGAATGAAACTCTCACTCAAAAAAAGAAAAAATTGAGACCTGCTTTTTCTTATTGTCTGCTGAATTAGTTTGTTTTCACACTGCTGATGAAGACATACCCAAGACTGGGCAATTTACAAAAGAAAGAGGTTTAACTGGACTTATAGTTCCATGTGGCTGGGTAAGCCTCACAATCATGGTGGAAGGCAAGAAGGAGCAAGTCCAGTCTTACATGGATGGCAACAGGCAAAGAGAGAATGAGTAAGACACAAAAGTGGAAACCCATGATAAAACCCTCAGATCTCATGACACTTATTCACAACCCCGAGAATAGTATGGGGGAAACTGCCCCCATGATTCAATTATCTCCCACCAGGTTCCTCCCACAACATGTGGGAATTATGGGAGTACAATTCAAGATGAGATTTGGGTGGGGACACAGACCCAAACCGTATCACCTGCTTTAAAAATTTGAAAACTCTTTGGCTACATGGAACAGCATTGAGACCCTAGAAATTTAAGTTGGAAGACTCTTATTAGTATTCTACAGAGTATATTTAAATATATATATATATATATAAACCATGTTTATATACTGAAACCTGTCACATGAATTCTAACATGATTGTTTCATATATTATTATCCCCGTGGCAAGGGCATAAACTCTCTCACTTATTAGTTACTGAGCTTTACTTTTCCCTGAATTGAATACACAGTAAAACCACACTACGAGGGGTCAAGAAGGTCAGGGCAGTCTTAAAGAACAACAAAAAACTGGAGAACCTATACTGCTAGATATTAAGATCTATTAAAAAGCTGAAGTAATTAAGACATTATGGTACTGACACACGAAGAAAAGACAAACAGGACACAATGTCCAGAAAACACACACACATATATACATATGTATCTATTCATAAATATATAAGTGATACATATGAATATATATATTAATCTGTGTGCAGATTTATATTCACCTGATTTGTGACACAGGTGACATTGTAATGCAATGAGAAAAAAGTAGTCCTTTCAAAAAATGATGATGGATCAGTTATATCCATGTGGAGAAAATATATTTTGACTTTACCTGACATAACACACAGGAATCAATTTCAGAGGGTTACTGATCTAAATATAAAATTAATAATGAAACCTGTAGAAAAAGCATAGGAGAACATCACCATGACTTTATAGTAAGCAAAGATTTCTTAAACAAAACATATAAAGTTTAACTATAATATAAATAATGTAGAACCTCTCTTCATCAAAAAACACCTTCAAGCATTGAAATGGTAAGTCATAGAGGGAGGAAAGTATATTTGCAAATCACATATCCAATAGTGACTCATACCAGAATATATATTTTTAAATTTTGTTTTAATCTTTAAAACTATTTTAATTATTTTTAAAATTTTATATATATACACATATATATATAAATTTTCAAAAAGCAATAAGCCAAACAACCTAATAAAAAATCAGGGAAAAGATCTGAACAGACCCTTCATGAAAGAGATTATTCAAATGGCCAACAAGTGTATGAAAAATTGCTCTACTACATTAGTCATCAGGGAAATGCAAATTGAAAACACAATGTGATACCACTACACACTCAACTGAATGGCTACAGTGGAAAAGACCGACCACAATAAGAGGTGGTAAACATATAGAGCAACTGGAACTCTCATTCCCTTCTGGTGGGACAGCAAATTCATACCACTCTTTAGAAAACCTCTTTGACAGTATCTGCTGAAGCTGAGCATATGCACACCCTGTGACCCAACAATTCCAATCTTAGTTATGGTTCCCACAGAAATGCATATCCATGCTCACCAAAGACAACTAGAATGTTCATAGCAGCAATATTTTTACTGATAATAATTGTACATAGTTATAGGGTACATGTGATATTTTGATACATGCATAGAGTGTATAATGATCAACTCAGGGTAATAGGTATATCTATCCATCACCTCAAACATTTATAATTTATTTGTGTTGAGAACATTCTAAATCTTCTCTTCTGGCTGTTTTGAAATAGACAATAAAGTGTTGATAACTATAGTCACCCTATTGTGCTATCAAACACTAAAACTTATTCCCTTTATCTAAATGTACTTCGTACCCACTAAGCAACCTCTTTTCACACCCCCTCCCCTTCTCCTCTCCAGTCTCTGGCAACCACCATTCTTCTTTCTCCCTTCACAAGATCAACTTTTTTAGCTCCCACATATAAATGAGAACATCCAATATTTGTCTTTCTGGTGGAAGGCAAGAAGGAACAAGTCCAGTCTTACATGAATGGCAACAGGCAAAGAGAATGAGTAAGACACAAAAGTGGAAACCCCTGATAAAACCCTCAACTGAATGGCTACAGTGGAAAATGGATAGCAGTTACCTTTTGGATGGAGAGCAATGTAAAGGAGTAGGGGGATTATTTGATGCTGGTTATGTTCTATTTCTGGGTCTTGGTGTGGCTACACAGATACATTCAGTTTATGAAAATGTATCAAGTTGTAAACTTGTGATTTATGCATTATCTGCATGTTGATACACTTCCATAAAAAGTTGTTAAAATACTATAACCTAATAAGCAGGGTACCAAAAATATCTGTCATGTAAAATAAGGGATCAAGTTATTCCAAAATTAATACAATTACCAGGGTGAGCCTGCTGCAGAGAGTGAGAGCCAATAATCAAACATGCTTTATCCAAACTCAAGTTAGCATGGGGTGTATTATTGAGTTTCACTTGCTTTGTACTCTTCTTGCAATGCAATAAATATTCATGCTGTGTCTCCTTTAACTCCCTGGGGAAAAGTTAGGATTTAAGATGAAGCTTATTTGAACATTGGAAGGTGCACTTTTGGGCGAGTCTTTCCCAAGCACTCTATTTCAATAGAAAAAAATAAATCAGCAATTTAAAAAATACTTTAAAAAATTTATTGGGGTTTAGTTTATCTGTAAAGGGTTGAAATTATTAGTAGCATTATATGAATAGGTACCATTAATAAAAATACCATTAACTAATGAGTAAGTTGAAAGGCTCCCAAAAGGTACTTTCTTATCTGAAGGAATGTAAGGCAGGCAAAGCTGATATTACCATTCACAGCCTTTCTTACCACCCCCCTCCCCCCTCCCCTCACCCCGGAGGTTCTAATCAAGCCTTGCACTGTGATTGAAATGCAGAACTCAGAAGTGGGAAAACTGATTAACAAAATAAAAATCCAGAGTGTTTCCCATGCAAACAGTCATCAGCATATCTTCTGTAATTATGCAACCCATAAATCAACCCAGCATGCACTGGCTGCTTCACTCATGGTGTAAATATCTTAATGACTGAGATGTCTTTAACCATGAATAATTTACATCTGTATCATCCATTTTTCTCAACCATGCTTCATTTCAGCAGGATAAACTAATCTTCTGTCTAGGGATGGGCTCTTGATTATTTCTTCCTGATTTTTCCTCTATTTTTCTCATTTTGGCATACTCCAATTTTTCTCTTGCACTTTCTTAAATAAGGGTGCCCCATTTGTCCAGCCTGTCTGCCTGCCTTTACTTTTCCTATGCATCTTGTTAGACATCTTGGAATAAAGCCAGGGCTTTTGGAATCCTACTTTTCATAAATCCCTCTGTGAATGGAATTGGGTGGCAGCTAGGGAAACAGGCTTAATACCACAAGGCAGTATGAGCTGCTTTAATGTTGTTGTGGGGAAACATTTATTATGGAAAGCAATTGCCAGAAAAGGCTAATGATCAATTAAACGTTAACATTTGTAGATCCCCTTCTGTGATGCAGAAAGTAACTGCCACATGGGTAATGCTGGAAAACAGTACTTGCTAAAATAGTTTTGTTGTTCTCCTAGAGCCCAATAAAATAAAGTCAGAGGAGAAACATTCCAATCAAATTCTATCTCATCTATTAAGCTCATCCCAGCCGTGTCAGCTCATCAGGCTCAGCCTCCTCAGATGCCCAGAAGTCTCACTGACACTGCCATTCCCTTGACACTTACTGCTGTAGTTATTTGGTAATAATAATTGTTTTCTATAGCCCTTATGGACAGGGAGCATCAGTCACCTTCTGTGGATCTTTTCACATGCTTGAGTAATTTTTCTAGAAACCTGGAAATCATATCAGATAAATCAATATTTGTTATTATTATTATACTTTAAGTTCTGGGATACATGTGCAGAACATACAGGTTTGTTACATAGGTATGCACATACCATGGTGGTTTGCTGCGCCTATCAACCTGTCATCTACATTAGGTATTTCTCCTAATGCTATCCCTCCCCTAGCCTCCCACCCACCGACAGGCCCAGGTGTGTGATGTTCCCCTCCCTGTGTCCATGTGTTCTCATTGTTCAGTTCCCACCTATGCGTGAGAACATGCGGTGTTTGGTTTTCTGTTCCTGTGTTAGTTTGATGAGAGTTAAGGTTTCCGGCTTCATCCATGTTCCTGCAAAGTACATGAACTCATCCTTTTTTATGGCTACATAGTATTCCATGGTATATATTCACCACATTTTCTTTATCCAGTCTATCACTGATAGATATTTGGGTTGGTTTCAAGTCTTTGCTGTTGTGAACAGTGCTGCAGTAAACATACGTGTGCATGTGTCTCTATAGTAGAATTATTTATAATCCTTTGGGTATGTGCACAGTAATGGGATTGCTGGGTAAAATGGTATTTCTGGTTCAAGATCCTTGAGGAATTGCCACACTGTCTTCCATAATGGTTGAACTAATTTACACTCCCACCAACAGTGTAAAAGCATCCCTATTTCTCCACATACTCTCCAACATCTGTTGTTTCCTAACCTTTTAATGATAGCCATTCTAACTGGCGTGAAATGGTATCTCATTGTGGTTTTGATTTGCATTTCTCTAATGGCCAGTTATGATGAGCTTTTTTTCATATGTTTTTTGGCCAAATAAATGTCTTCTTTTGAGAAGTGTCTGTTCATATCCTTAGCCCACTTTTTGATGGGGTTGCTTTTTTTTTCTTGTGAATTTAAGTTCTTTGTAGATTCTGGATATTAGCCCTTTGTCAGATGGATAGATGGCAAAAATTTTCTCCCATTCTGTAGGTTGCCTCTTCACTCTGATGATCGTTTCTTTTGCTGTGCAGAAGCTCTTTAGTTTAACTACATCCCATTTGTTAATTTTGGCTTTTGTTGCCACTGCTTTTGGTGTTTTAGTCATGAAGTCTTTGCCCATATCTGTGTCCTGAATAATATTGCCTATGTTTTCTTCTAGGTTTTTTATAATTTTAGGTCTTACATTTAAGTCTTTAATCCATCTTGAGTTAATTTTTGTGTAAGGTGTAAGAAAGGGGTCCAGTTTCAGTTTTCTGTGTATGGCTAGCCAGTTTTCCCAATACTGTTTATTAAATAGGGAATCCTTCCTCCATTGCTTGTTTTTGTCAGGTTTGTTAAAGATCAGATGGTTGTAGATGTGTGGTATTATTTCTGAGGCCTCTGTTCTGTTCCATTGTTCTATATATCTGTTTTGGTATTAGTACCATGCTGTTTTGGTTACTGTAGCCTTGTAGTACAGTTTGAAGTCAGGTAGTGTGATGCCTCCAGCTTTGTTCTTTTTGCTTAGGATTGTCTTGGCTATATGGGCTCTTTTTTTGGTTCCATATGAAATTTGAACTAGTTTTTTTCTAATTCTGTGAAGAAAGTCAATGGTAGCTTGATGAGGATAGCACTGAACCTATAAATAACTTTGGGCAGTATGGCCATTTTCACGATATTGAATCTTCCTATCCATGAGAATGGAATGTTTTTCCACTTGTTTGTGTACTGTCTTGTTTTCTTGAGCAGTGGTTTGTAGTTCCTCTTAAAGAGGTCCTTCTCATCCATTGTAAGTTGCATTCCTAGGTATTTTATTCACTTTGTAGCAATTGTGAATGAGAGTTCACTCATGATTTGGCTCTCTATTATTAGTGTATAGGAATGCTTGTGATTTTTGCACATTGATTTTGTATCCTAAGACTTTGCTGAAGCTGCTTATCAGCTTAAAAAGATTTGGGGCTGAGTCAATGGGGTTTTCTAAATATACAATCATGTCATCTGCAAACAGAGACAATTTGACTTCCTCACTTCCTATTTGAATACCTGTTATTTCTTTCTCTTGCCTGATTGCCCTGGCAAGAACTTCCAATACTATGTTGAACAGGAGTGGTGAGAAAGGGCATCCTTGTCTTGTGCTGGTTTTCAGAGGTAATGCTTCCAGTTTTTGCCCATTGAGTATAATATTGACTGTGGGTTTGAAATAAATAGCTCTTATTATTTTGAGATATGTTCCATCAATACCTAGTTTATTGAGAGTTTTTAGCATGAAGGGATGTTGAATTTTTTTGAAGGCCTTTTCTGCATCTTTTGAGATAATCACGTAGTTTTCATCATTGGTTCTGTTTATGTGATGGATTACATTTATTGATTTGCATATGTTGAACCAGACTTGCATTCCAGGGATGAAGCCGACTTGATCATGGTGGATAAGCTTTTTGATGTGCTGCTGTATTCAGTTTGCCAGAATTTTATTGAGGATTTTTGTCTCAATGTTCATCAGGGATATTGGCCTGAAATTTTCTTTTTTTGTTGTATCTCTGCCAGGTTTTGGTATCAGGATGATGCTGGCCTCATAAAATGAGTTAGGGAGGATTCCCTCTTTTTCTACTGTTTGGAATAATTTCAGAAGGAGTGGTACCAGCTCCTCTTTGTACCTCTAATAGAATTCGGCTGTGAATCCATCTGGTCCTGGGCTTTTTTGGGTTGGTAGGCTATTAATTATTGCCTCAATTTCAGAACTTGTTATTGGTCTGTTCAGGGACCCGACTTCTTCCTGGTTTAGTCTTGAGAGGATATATATGTCCAGGAAATTATCCATACCTTCTAGATTTTCTAGTTTATTTGTGTAGAGGTGTTTATAGTATTCTCTGATGGTATTTTGTGTTTCTATGGGATCAGTGGTGATATCCCCTTTATCATTTTTTATTGTGTCTATTTGATTCTTCTCTCTTTTCTTCTTTATTAGTCTGGCTAGTGGTCTATCTATTTTGTTAATCTTTTCAAAAAATCAGCTCCTGGATTCATTGATTTTTCAAAGGGTTTTTTGTATCTCTATCTCCTTCAGTTCTGCTCTGATCTTAGTTATTTCTTGTCTTCTGCTAGCTTTTGAATTTGTTTGCTCTTGCTTTTCTAGTTCTTTTAATTGTGATGTTAGGGTGTCAATTTTAGATCTTGCCTGTTTTCTCCTGTGGGCATTTAGTGCTGCAAATCTCCCTCTAAACACTGCTTTAGCTGTGTCCCAGAGATTCTGGTATGTTGTGTCTTTGTTCTTATTGGTTTCAAATAACTTATTTATTTCTGCCTTAATTTCATTATTTATCCACTAGTCATTCAGGAGCAGGTTGTTCAATTTCCATGTAGTTGTGGTAGTTTTGAGTAAGTTTCTTAATCCTGAGTTCTAATTTGATTGCACTGTTGTCTGAGAGACTGTTTGTTATGATTTCCATTCTTTTGCATTTATTGAGGAGTGCTTTGCTTCCAATTATGTGGTCAATTTTAGAATAAGTGTGATGTGGTGCAGAGAAGAATGTATATTCTGTTGATTTGGGGTGGAGAGTTCTGTAGATATCTATTAGGTCTACTTGATCCAGAGCTGAGTTCAAGTCCTGAATATCCTTGTTAATTTTCTGTCTCATTGATCTGTCTAATATTGACAGTGGGATGTTAAAGTCTCCTACACTTATTGTGTGGGAGTCTAAATCTCTTTGTAGGTCTCTAAGAACTTGCTTTATGAATCTTGTATTGGGTGCATATATATTTAAGGTGGTTAGCTCTTCTTGTTATGTTGATCTTTTTACTATTATGTAATGCCCTTCTTGTCTTTTTTGATCTTTGTTAGTTTAAAGACTGTTTTATCAGAGACTAGGATTGCAACCCCTGCTTTTTTGTTTTCCATTTGCTTGGTAAATCTTCCTTCATTCCTTTATTTGGAGCCTATGTGTGTCTTTGCACATGAGATGGGTCTGCTGAATACAGCACACCAATGGGTCTTAACTCTTTATCCAATTTGCCAGTCTGTGTCTTTTAACTGGGGCATTTAGCCCATTTACATTTAAGGTTAATATTCTTATGTGTGAATTTGATCCTGTCATTATGATGCTAGCTCAATATTTTGTCTGTTAGTTGGTGCATTTTCTTCATAGTGTCAATGGTCTTTACAATTTGGTATGTTTTTGCAGTGATTTGTACTGGTTTTTCCTTTCCATATTTAGTGCTTCCTTCAGGAGCTGGCAGTCCTGGTGATGACAAAAAATCTCTCAGCATTTGCTTGTCTGTACAGATTTTATTTCTTTTTCGCTTATGAAGTTATTTTGGCTGGATATGAAATTCTGGGTTTAAAATTCTTTTCTTTAAGAATATTGAATATTGGCCCCCACTCTCTTCTGGCTTGTAGGGTTTCTGCAGAGAGATCTGCTGTTAGTCTGATGGGCTTCCCTTTGTGGGTAACCCGACCTTTCTCTCTGGCTGCCCTTAACATTTTTTCCTTCATTTCAACCTTGGTGAATCTGACAATTATGTGTCTTGGGGTTGCTCTTCTCGAGGAGTATCTTTATGGTGTTCTCTGTGTTTCCTGAATTTGAATGTTGGCCTGCCTTGCTAGGCTGGGGAAGTTCTACTAGATAATATCCTGAAGAGTGTTTTCCAGCTCAGTTCCGTTCTCTCTGTCACTTTCAGGTACACCAATCAAATGTAGATTTGGTCTTTTCACGTTGTCCCATATTTCTTGGAAGCTTTGTTCATTCCTTTTTATTATTTTTCCTCTAATCTTGTCTTCACACTTTATTTCAGTAAGTTGATCTTCAATCTCTGATATCCTTTCTTCTACTTGATCAATTCAGCTATTGATACTTGTATATGCTTCTCAAAGTTCTCAAGCGGTTTTTCAGCTGCATCAGGTCACTTATGTTCTTCTCTAAACTGGTTATTCTAGTTAGTAATTCGTCTAACCTTTTTTTAATGTTCTTAGCTTCCTTGCATTGGGTTAGAACATGCTCCTTTAGCTCGGAGGAGTTTGTTATTACCCACCTTCTGAAGCCTACTTCTGTCAGTTCATCAAACTCATTCTTTGTCCAGTTTTGTTCCCTTGCTGGCAAGGAATTGTGATCCTTTGGAAGAGACATTCTGGTTTTTTGAATTTTTAGCCTTTTTGCACTGGTTTTTCTTAATTTTCATGGATTTATCTACCTTTGATCTTTGATGTTGGTGACCTACGGGTGGGGTTTCTTTGTGGACGTCCTTTTGTTGATGTTGATGCTATTCCTTTCTGTTTGTTAGTTTTCATTCTAACAGTCAGGCCCCTCTGCTGCAGTTCTGCTGGAGTTTCCTGGAGGTCCACTCCAGACCCTGTTTGCCTGGATATCACCAGTAGAAGTTGCAGAACAGCAAAGATTGCTGCCTGTTCCTTCCTCTGGAAGCTTCATCCCAGAGGGGCATCCACCAGATGCCAGCTGGAGCTCTCCTGTAAGAGGTGTCTGTCAACCCCTGCTGCGAGTTGTCTCCCAGTCAGGAGGCACTGTCCCTTCAAGAGCCCACTTGAGGAGACAGTCTGACCCTTAGCAGAGCTCAAGTGCTGTGCTGGGAGATCTGCTGCTCTCTTCAGAGCCAGCAGGCAAGAATGTTTAAGTCTGCTGAAGCTGCACCCATAGCTGACCCTTCCCCCAGGTGCTCTGTCCTAGGGAGATGGGAGTTTTATCTCTCAGCTCCTGACTGGGGCTGCTGCCTTTCTTTAAGAGATGCCCTGCCCAGAGAGGAGGAATATAGAGAGGCAGTCTGGCCACAGCAGCTTTGCCGAGCTGCAGTGGCCTCCACCGAGTTCGAACTTCCCAGTCGCTTTGTTTAGGCTGTGAGGGGAAAACCACCTACTCAAGCCCCAGTATTGGGGGACGCCCCTCCCCCAACCAACTCAAGCATCCCAGGTAGACTCCAGACTGCTATGCTGGCAGCGAGAATGTCAAGCCAGTGGACATTAGCTTGCTGGGCTCCATGGGGGTGGGGTTTGCTGAGCTCCCTGGCTTCAGCCCCCTTTCCAGGGGAGTAAATGATTCTCTCTCACTGGCATTCCAGGCACCACTGGGGTATGAAAAAAACACTCCTGCAGCTAGCTCAGTGTCTGCCCAAGTGGCCGCCCAGTTTTGTGCTTGAAACCCACAGCCCTGGTGGCCTAGGCACTGGAGAGCATCTCCTTGTCTGCTGGTTGTGAAGGCCACGGGAAAAGCGCAGTATCTGGGCCAGTGTGCACCATTCCTCACAGCACAGTCCCTCACAGCTTCCCTTGGCTAGGGAGGGAGTTCCCCAACCCCTTGTGCTTCCCAGGTGAGGCAATGCCCCACCCTGCTTCAGCTTGCCCTTCATGGGCTGCACCCACTGTCTAATCAGTCCCAATGAGATGAGCCATGTATCTCAGTTAGAAATGCAGAAATCACCTGCCTTCTGTGTTGATCTTGCTGGGAGCTGCAGACCAGAGCTGTTCCTGTTTGACCATCTTGCCAGCCACCAGATAACTCAATATTTTCATAAGCATTTTGACCATATTATATTAAAGATTTCATTGGGCAGGAAGAGAGGAATTGCAAATAGTACGTTAAAAAGAAAAAAAGTAACTAGAAACTTAATGAGATTCAACAGAATATATTTCTGTAGTGGAATCCAGGAGTTCAACACTACTCCCCACCTTCTTGGCATGGGATCCCAAGGGGTTACTTGAAGGAAAGAAGGAATAGTGAATGTTCATCTTTGCATCCCCACTACTTTTCAATGTACATGGCATATAGTTGGCAGTCAGTAAATATAGTTTTTAAATTCATGTTGTTGGATGGATGATGACTTAGAAAGTCCACTTCCGTGAAACTATGAGGTGGACAGCCTTCTATCCTAGCAAGAATATAATGAGGCTTCCCCAGCCTCCTGAGAGTACATTAATGCTGCTGCTGATTCATCTGATGCCCAAAGCATATGGATCTGGTCCTAGTCACCTACGTAAAATGCCACCATACAAGTGCCTCATCACAGGGGACTTCCTTGAATTGTCTAATATCCAGCTTCTTTTCAAAACCTAAGTGAGAGAAAAGATTGACATCTAACAAAGATCCCAAGAGACATTCAGTCTGTTTACCCTGGGATCCACCTTTACATCATGTTGACCAATACATTATCTCGTCCCATTCTAGAGACACCATCATTGATTTGCTTTTTAATCTTATATCTCAACCTTGATCAAGGAACAGCTGTTGGAAACTACCTCTGCATCCTATCATAAAATGTGTTGAGGGCGTTATCCATTATATCATTTGCCACCATCTATATATAAAAGCCCATGAGAGAGATATCTTTAGCGCTTCCTGCTAGAATCATCTTTATTTCCACCACAGGGACTAGTAGACTTCCTCCTTTCCAATAGTGAGAACTGCATAATTGATTATGTTTTCTTTATTATTCAGGTTTCTGGGAAATTGAGTCATTCTTTTTATTGGAGCAAAAGTCACATAACATACAAATAATCATTTTAAAGATACAATTCAGTGGCACTTAGTACATTTACAGAGTTGTGCAAATATCCCCTCTGTCTAACTCCAGCACATTTTTATCATCCCAAAAGGAAACCTTATATCCATTAAGCAGTCATTTTTCCCTCCCCAGCAACCCTGGCAACTACTAATTGTACTTCTACTTTCTGTACCTATGGATTTACTTATAGTTCAGTGTCATGCTTGCAGTGCAGTCAAACTCTATTAACCCTTGTGGTATGGCATTTGTAGACTCTTTCTTCCTGGTTGTTTCCTTATATTACTTATTTTGTTTCAAGCAAACAGCCTCAAGATTTTTGTGTAAAGATGAGTAGAGATATACACAAATAAGAATATCCTCCTTTTTACCTCCAGAGCCACTTGCCACCCTTCTTGCTGCTCTGCCATGACCTATATGGTCTACACTATGGGCTCTCAAGCCCTCTGGCTTCCAGTTGAGTTTGGCTAATAGGGAATGATGGCAGTCGATCAGGGGAAGGGAGGACAATGATGAAAAGTATTACTCTCTCAACTTCTTCCTTGTGGGTTCACTGAAATTGGTCCCTTGACTGAAGGTCCCAGCTCATGTCAAGGAGCCCTCATCACTTAGGTCCTTCCGAATCCTGGTTCTACTAGCAATTCTATTCTTTGCCTTTTCAGGCTTAGTAGGGTACGATCCCTATTATTTCTGGCCCCAGAGTACTGTATCATCCCTTGTAGTTTCCCTGTAAGCTTCTCCCACTTTTCTAAGTTGTTCCTTTATTAAACTCTTCTCAAGTTATCCTAATTTGAGTGTGTCATGTGTTTCTTGCTGGGACCTGACTTAAACAGCATACTCTACCCCATGGTTCTGTTCAGCTGTCAGTCAACATAATTTGCTCAGCGTCCTCTGCAGATGAGCAGGTCTGGTAGATTCTCCTAGAGCCAAACAGTATCCTCTTCCTCGTGTCCACTGCATTCACATAGGGTTCTATTAAGGTGTATAACAGGCAGGTTGACATGGTTTGCAGGTCAGGGCCATAATCCCTGAGGATGTGACATTTGAGCAGAGCAGTTTTTTTTTTTTTTTTTTTTAAAAAAGGAGCTGAAGGAAGGGACAGGAAGAGGTGGGGCATTCTGGGTAGAGAGAACAACCTAAATGAAGGCACTGTAGCAGGGATTGACAGCATTTTGAATAACTAAAATAGGAGTTCAGAACTGGAACAGAGAGAAGCAGGGCAGAATGGTGGAAGATAAAACTGGTGAAGGAAGCAGAAGCCAGATCGTACAGGTCCTTGTAGACCATGTTAAGAACCTGTACTCCGTTACCAGAACAGCTGTTTTAAGGTTTTAAGCTTGGGATTAATGCGATGAGATATTCAATTTAAAGGATCACTCTGGATTGGGGAAGGTGAAGGGCATGAGAGGATGTGGGGAAATCAGATGATGGTAACTTGGGCTAAAATGGTGATCGTGAAGATGGAAAGAAAGGATGAAATTGAGAGCTATTTAGGGGGTAAAATCAAGAGAAATTTATAAGGATCTGGGAGAAGATGGGACCAGGGATGGCTCCTGGGTTTCTGGTTTGTGTGATGGAGTGCAGCATGAACCCACCACTGGAGAAGGAAACATGCAGAAGCAATGGAGTAGGGTGGTCTCACTCTTCAGTTTGGGACATGTGTCGATGTTCCTAGGAGACGTCCAAAAATTGTTCTCAGTGATAAATATGAGCTTGGGGGAATGATGTGTGCTGGATTTAAGAGTGACTGAGGTAAGTGAAACTGTGGGCTACTGAGGTGAGATAATATAAGACTGAGCTTCTGTTAACTATTATCAATAAGCCCTGATTGTCTTTCATGAGATAAGCACCCTTTTTTCTTCATCATTTTTTTCTGGTTAGATTAGGACCTTACTATGATAGAATCTTGCTAGAAAGTTGTAGTTGTGCCCTGGAAACTTCTTAATGTGGAAGCTTCATATTATGTGATGTCTCTTTGAAGGTGGAAGATACCCCTCCAAACTCAGTCTTTAAAGGATGTTATTATTGTCATCCAAATATTTAAAGATCTGAGGATTTTCATCCCACCTTTATAAACATCAGTTATCAGGATTCACTTTTCTATCTAGCAGCTCACCTCTTCTGTTGATTTGTAGGATATTGGGATTTAGATTCTAGCTAGTGTATATTTTCATAAAGTTGGTTAACCTGCCTTAACTTTCTCTGGAGAGCTACTTAACTGGCATCATTATTTCTCTGTAGATTCACAGATTGTCATGACTAGGGAAGTTTTATTCAAATCTCTTCATTTTACAAGTGAAGAAAATTAGGTGTAAGGGAGATGATGGCTCGGGCCACATGCTGAGTTGATGATATAGCAAGAACCACCCTCTAGCTGGTCCTCAGCTCCAGCCTTGAGTCCCGTATAACACCACACTGCCTCTTCCCTTAACCATGACTTTGAATTAGTCTTATCTCAGAACTGTAAAGCTTTCTACTTTAAGTTTTAAAAGAGATTCATTAATTGCATATTTGCATCTCCCAAATGGAAATATTGCACTTGTTGTTTTTTCAAGCCTTAATGGGGCAAGTTGTACTTGAAGAGAGACTTATTCTAGTTTCCAGTCACAGAAGCTACTGTAGAAGCTGTGGATGCTCTCTCTCTCTCGCCCTCTAATTTAATGATGGCAGAGGATCTGGCATCCTTTTCCTAAGCTTCTTAATATTCCTACTCCTGTCATTTCTTTCTACCAGAACAATTTCATGTTAATTCTTCATGATCATTGGAACATTAAAACCACAAAAAAATATAAGTTTTAATACTTTGACAAATATACAGGCCAGCAGGAAAAAAAACTAAAGGGTTTATATTTAAATACCTTTTGAATATCCTGATGACCTCTTTAAAAACTCTCATGTTTAATCATGATTTAGTACTTTTTAGAAAAGTGAATACTTTGTGTGAGTATTGAGTAATGATTGGTTGTAGTTTTATAAAATTTACACCTGCAAATACCTACTTTAAATAGCCACTTCTTATAATAATAGTCCAAGACAGATACATTGGTGCAGTCCTCTCAAATGAAAAGGCCTATTAGAATACCAATTCAGTCATTGTATCAAAGACTCAAACTCACAATGCTCACATAAAGATGATAGAAGTTTCTTTCTCAATCTCTTGAGAAATCTGAAGATTTTAGGAACCTAGGCTTCATCTATCTCATGGCTTGATGCTCTTGTCTGCATGATTGAAGATGGCTTACCAGTTCTGAGCCCACATTTCACCAGCAAGGGGGAAATGAGGGAGAGGGGGGCACAGCCATTCTTTTTAAGAGCACATCCTGAAACATGTCACATCTCACTTCCCATTGGCTGGAACCTGGTCCTGTGGCTACACCTTGCTGCAAGGGAGGCTGGGAAATGTGGTTCTTAACTGGGCAGCCATTTGCTCAGCTAAAACTTAGAAACCCTATTACTGACAAAAGAAGAGAAGATGAGATATCAGGGAACACCTAGCAGTTTCTGTCATTTCTAAAAGAGATTAAGTAGTAAGTAATCTAGAAACTTTATCATTTTCACCTGTTAAGCAAAATAAATTTATCTTTAGACATGACAAAACCATGAGGAAGAAAATAAGTGATGGTCACCCCACAAACATACCTGTTAAAATCCAACAAGACCATGGAGAGTGGGTTTGAGAAATCAAAATTAGTCATTCTAAAGTTCTAGAAAGGTAATGTGAGAAAAGGCCCTGGTAGGCCAGAGCTCATGTGGGGTTTGGCTGAGCAGAAAAAGGTTGCTTTGCAGCATGCTTAAGGAACAGAAGGAGGAAGGCCAACTGCTGGGGGTGGAGCCAGAGGCATCACATTGTGTGCACTGAGCTCAACCACAGATCTTCTTTAAAATTGAGAGGTGGGCAAATTAACCACCTTAGTGACAGAAGGACAACTAAAACAGAGGCTGCAGGGACTGACAAGTATTCTTTACTAGGGTCTCCTGACTGAGACGCATGAGGTGCAAACTACCATTGCACATAGGCACAGGGCCCACTCACTGAAAACTCCCAGGTGAGAGTAAGGCAGCACGCACGATGACCAGGTGAGACTCTGGAGAGAAACAAAGCAGCAAATGAGGGAGAAGGAGAGAGAGAAGCCAGGACATTGTCATTGGTCCTAGTCTGATGTCAGGAGATCAGGGAAATTAATACAGCAAGGTGAGTGAGAGCAGAGAGTAGCATCCACCATAGTTAGGTTCATGGGCAAATCAACCGTAGGATCTGGGGTAGTTGTAATACCCCAGAGCCAAAAACTCTTAGTAGATTAAGACCTTTGGCTTCTTGCAGATATTATTAATGAAACTCTGCTTGCTCTGGAATTGACAGGAAGAGGTATAGGCCCTAATGATCTCTTAACCTTTTTAAGGACTAACATTTCAATCTTACGAGTCAGGAAACATGGTGTTAATACATGCAAGAATCCTTAGCACTGGATATGCATGTTGTTGACCTGGATATTGTCATCTTTACTTTAAGAAATAATTTATCTCAAACTGAAGATGGCTCTCTCCCATGGACCTTTCAGCTTCATGACTCAATGCATATTACCTGAGCTTCAGCAATCGGAATACAGATTTCCTATTTCACTATATCTGAGTGGGGCCTTGATGATAAAGATGTTCTTACAGAAAGGCAAAATTGTATTAATGGAGTGTCAAACATCAGAACAGTCAAAAATTAGAAATGGATTACAGACCCAATATGCAGTCTTGAAAAATGAGATGACTCAAAGGCTTGAGGTCATAATATAGCAATAATGAAAATATCCTATATGTGTAACAAAGTGCTTTGTTCATTGGTTTGGTTTTAATAAACATTGTGGAAAAGATATCATTTTATAGGTAAGCGAGCAGGCTTAGAAAGTTTTAGTATTGTTAATTGTCAATTTTGTCAAAATACAATAAAAAGACAGTTTTAGTAACTGGTCTTGTCTTAGATACCATGACACAAATATTGTGAAAATGGGAATTGAATCCAGATGTTTTAATTCCATGTCCCAGACTCTTTCCCTTGTGTCGTGTGGCTCTTCTGAGCTTTAAGCAACATCATGAACTTTCTCATTTGTTCATGCATTCATTCTACAACTATTAGTGGCATACCTCCGATGTGCTAATCATTATACCAGGCACTGAGAATGGTGTGATTGACAAGACATAGTATCTGCCTTCAAGCATGCTTACAATCTGGCAAGGAACACAGGCACATCATCCATACTGGCCACTATGAACCAGTGAAATGTATGCTACAACAGCAGGAATACAGCAGACTGTAGAAGCACATGTGAAAGTCATCTTACCAAATTACGACTTAGGCTTCCCAAGGAATTGATGTTGGCATTGAGTCCACGAATGTTAGAAGGAGCTGAAGGAACAAAGAATGTTCCAAGTCAAAAATAAAGCATATATGAAGTTATGCTTGAGAGGGAGGTGATCCTAAGTGAGTTCCAGAGGAGGGAAAGACCCAAAACCTTTACAAATTCAACTTAGTGGACCATTCCTACTACTTGGCTAGAGACATCATCCATCCATCCATTCTTCCAATCATCTATCTACCCATCCATTCATCCTTCCATCCATCTTGTCATTCTTTTATTTATCCACCCACTCATCCTTCTTTCCTTTCTCCCTCCTTTCCTCCCTCCCTTTCTTTCTTCTTTCCTTCCTTTTTTATATCCATCCTTTCATCCATTCATTCATCTATCCATCTATTTATTCCTGGTAGGTGCTAAGATATTGATCGAATTAAGTAATTAATTTAAAAAACTTTTACTGAAAAACCTAGTATATGCTAGGCATTGTGCCAAGCACTATGGAGGGGATAAAGATACAAGAGGTATTATACCAAGTGACATGAACCTTAAAATCTCATTGAAGAGATGAACATTACACATACATTAATACAGTACAAGCTGAATGGAACAGGTGTGTTAAGAGGTGCCCTATGAATTTATCATTGGCTGTGGGGATATTATATGGAGGGAAATCTAAGTATCAGTGATAAAACTAACAAGCTAACATCAAACTGAATATTCTTCATCTTTTTCTTTTACGTCTTTGCTTATTTGTTTTATTTTGTTTTGCTTTCTGAAATTTGTTCTTTGACAGATTCTGTGGCAACAGCATCCGGGCCACTACTAGTCGAAGTTGCCAAAACTCCTGGTGCCAGCCTTGGGGTTGCCCTAACTACCTCGATGTGCTGTAACAAACAAGTCATTGTCATAGACAAAATCAAATCTGCAAGTATTGCAGACAGGTAAGTATTGTAGAAAGTGCCTACTTTTCCGCCAGGCGTGGTGGCTCATGCCTGTAATCCCAACACATTGGGAGGCTGAGGCGGGCGGATCACCTGAGGTCAGGAGTTCGAGACCAGCTTGGCCAACAAAGTGAAACCCCATCTACTGAAAATACAAGAAATTAGCCAGTCGTGGTGGCAGACATCTGTAATCCCAGCTGCTCAGGAGGCTGAGGCACGAGAATCACTTAAACTCAAGAGGCAGAGGTTGCAGTGAGCTGAACCATTGCACTCCAGCCTGGGCAACAAGAGCGAAACTCCATCTCAAAAACAAACAAACAAAAAAAAAGTGCCTCTTTTTCAAAAGTGCATGTGTGCAATTTTAAGTATATATAAACACATATGTACACACACTTGTGATACACATATACACATGCATAGACACATACACATACACAAACACACACACAGTTCTCTTGCCAGTTTATACAGGTTTCACACAGAGAAGCAAGTTACTGTTGTAGGGCTTAAAAATTCACCTATGTGTCAGCCACCCCATAATGTCACTTCACCTCATCCAGATGTTTGGTGGTTTGGTGTGGCCTTTAGCCACCAAAAAAAAAAAAAAAAACAAGCAACTAAGCAAGTTTTCTTGCTGTGTCGTAGGGCACTAGCCTGTTCTTGATGTAGGGTAATGGAGTAGATCTTTATTAAACCCCGTGCAGAGCAGTGATGGGTTTTCCTGAATTGTTGACAATTAAATCCTGCTACCATAAAATCTGATTTCTTTGTTTCTTAAATAAATAAAACAATACTTTTTAAAATATTTTTTACAATACTTGAAAAAAGTCCTATACTCTCATAGCATGTAAATCTTAGGATTTTACAACCTTCGAGGGTCTCTTAAAATATTATTCGCTTCAATGCCACAATAAAAATGAAACTTCATGTTTCTAATTAATGTTTTATACTTGCAAGGTAAAAGGGGAAGGAAAAAAAGACTACCTTTCCATCTAATAAATTATTTTACAGCTCCTGGTAAGAAAAACCTCATCTCCCATAGCTAAAGCACTCCAAGTGCAAAAAATGTGGAATTACGTTTTTAGTTGGAAGAGATGACTTGAAATGCTTTTGTCTTGAGAAATAGACTATTCACACTGGGAATTTATAGATATACTGCACCTGAATGACCAGTCTCCCCTGTATGTTTCCAGCCCTCTTCTCTATGTGCCCCTCAACCTGCCTGGAAAACCTCCAGCCATGGTGCAGTGAACTGCAGCAACCCCCAGTAGTGTGGTCAGTCTATAGCTCCACTGTGGTCTTACCTGACATTCAGTCCTTATCAGTGACAGCCATTGATCCAGGGGTGTTCTCCAGTTCAGTGGCGCAGGGTGCTTTAATTTTCTCCCTCTGTTTTTTCGCATTCTGCAGGGGGTAACCAGTTTAAGGAGCTGTTCACTTGACTGGTATGTGGAGATGCTGATGGCTGTGCCAACTTTTCTCAACTCATCCAGTAGCCAGCTCTTGAGCTCAGCAAGATGTAGCAGCCAGCCCCTTCCCTGCCCCCATCTTTCCCCTTGACTCACCATGCAGGCCTGGTTTTATTACTCACTTGACTCCTGCATAATTTCTACCATTATCAAGAGCTTTTACACTAATACATGTTCAACTCCAGAATAATGTAATAATAAAGAACTGGTGATCTTGGAGCTTGTGTGAGGATTCCAAGGAAGTATTACTGAAATCTCCCCAAGTTATTCTTCACACATAAAAGAGACCCTATTCCAATTCTGAGAGTCATGTTTGAGATTCCGAAGATTTACCAACTCATGTTTACAGATAGAAATGCCTAGAACAAACAAACACAGACAAAAGTCCAGGAGAAACATTTTCCTGTTTTTCCCTTTCCTCTTGCTCACTTTCCCTCAATTTTCCACACAAGCACTCCAAAATAAGATTTTTTTTTTTTTTAGAGAAGGACAAGAGAAAACATTTCCTTGAATTTTTCTGTATTTTCCACAAGGTTTTACCTCCTTATTCATATTCAAGGTACTTAAAATTTGACAGATGGTGTTTCCTATAACACTCAAACTTTTCTTTCTTTTTTTTTTTTAAGTAACTGAAAACTGTGTGAAAGTTTAACTATGAGATACATGAAAGTCAGATTCCAAAGAGGTAGGCACCACCTCTTACCGAGTATTTCTCCTTTCCGTAGATGTGGGGCATTGCACGTGGGAGATCACATCCTCTCCATCGACGGGACCAGCATGGAGTACTGTACACTTGCAGAAGCAACCCAGTTCCTGGCCAACACCACTGACCAGGTCAAGCTTGAGATCCTTCCCCATCATCAGACACGGCTGGCCCTAAAGGGGCCCGACCATGGTGAGATATCTACCTGGATCAAGCTCTTTGTCTGGCCCTCACAGTGTTGCTCCCTCTAGCAGAGTTAGACTGGGTCTCATTCTGCCTTTTTTTTTTTTTTTTTTTTTTTTTTTGAGATGGATTCTCACTCTGTCCCCCAGGCTGGAGTGCAGTAGCATGAGCTCAGCTCACTCCAACCTCCGCCTCCTGGGTTCAAGCCATTCTCCTACCTCAGCCTTCCGAGTAGCTGGGATTACAGGCATCCACCACCATGCCCAGCTAATTTTTGTATTTTCAGTAGAGACAGGGTTTCACCATGTTGATCAGACTCATCATTTCTTTTTAAAACAAGGTTGTGTTTGTTTACTCAAATTCATCTTCCAAAGTCTTTTTTCCAAGCCACACATAATTTACTTGAAACCATAACATCAAGGAAAAAATTTTCAGGCTAGTGCTATTTAGTATTTTTTTCTTTACAAAGTCTTTGGTGCAAATTGAATGTGCAGAGAAGGCAAATAATTTGACTTCCTGGTATTCATTTTGAATTTCCAGTCTAGATGAAGGCCAACGAAGGCAAATAGTAAAACTCTCACTTAAAAATAAATAAGCAAAGTGGATTTTGATGGCAGAACCTTCAAATATTTGGCAGGAATCAGAGGGAACCAGTTATGTGAAGCATTAGTTTTCAATATATTTTGTCTTTTGCCAGTGTAGTTTTTTTCTTAGGATAGAGAACAACCTGCGTGACCAAAAATCTTGTCTGGGAGAATCAGAATATTTGACTCCATTTATTCAATAAAAAGTGTCAGCTGAAGGTATCTGCATTTTCACTCCCTTGAAATTCACAGATACATTTGCCGAGTGTTTACACCATCTACCTAGGCATCTTTAGGCAAAACCTGGTACGAGAAAGGGGTCTTTGAGCCCCAAATCAAATGAAGTCAAGTTCTCCAGTAGGATCTTTGTTCCTACTCCTTCTCCTGCCCTGTTCCTTAAACCAAACAGCAATCCTTTGTACTCCTTGAAATTAGAGGCCTCACTAGTATTGTCAGGGTGGCCTGAAGGAGGATAATGCATTTCTGTATGTTTAGACACCGTGCAGTTTTCTCTGAAATTGAAATTTTGCTTATAAGGGGGTCATTTGTATTGTGTCTCCCACCTTCTAAAACGCACTGTACTTCTCCACAGTCTGGAGTGGGGGGAAAGAGGGACCAGATAATTTTCATACTAAATCAGTCAGCTGGATGTAACCTTTTTAATTAAATGGCGCTTAGACAGCCCTGAAGCTAATGAAAATCTCTAGTACAACATTACCCTTATCAGATTTTAATTTTACACATTGGAGTAGAGAAATGATGCAGCATAGGCAGGTTATGAAAAGAAAATCAGCATCACAGTATTGGAATAGAAATGCAAACAGCTGTGGGAAGGTGCTGTTCACAAGGATGCACACCATTCCTATCAGGAGGCCCCGTGGGCCCTTCCTGCACTCTGGCAGAGAGGAGAGATTTCTGAAGCTGTTTAAGTTTCTTTAAATTAACTGGCAGTCATCACTGGATTTGAAGCACAGTAGCCATAAGAATGCACACTGTAGTGCTCTCTCAGCATGGGGTTTTGCTTGCTAAATTCTGGTATCAGCGAATCGGAAATGCATACCACACCCTTTTAAAATGTTAGCGTCTTTAACAACTTCTTTTATTTTTCTTTAGTTGGCCCTATATATAATTCATAAATAATTCAAATGTTTTCAACTCATGGAATATTAAACTTTTTAACCTGCCAAGGCAACTTAAGATTAATTTATGTACTAAAATATATGGACTAAGAATGAATTTTGCCTTTATTGTGGAAGACCTGATGTTGTTTGTGTTGCAGGGATAGGAAGCTGATAGAAGTTTAAGTAATTCCAGCTTCCACTTCTGACTCCATCATCTACATTTACTGAAAGTTGTTCCCTGTCTTTCTTATCAAGCAGGCATTTCCTCTGTATTGCACATTAAAATCAGACTTGCATTTCCAAGAGGAAATACATTTTGGCTCCTAAACATAATTAAATCATAGTAAAGAAGAAAAACAAACACAAAATTATTATTATGTTTACAATTCTCAAACTTACATTTTTGACTAATGGAGTTTTACATAGTTTTACCCTTTCTCCACAAGAAAGTTCTGATTGTTTTTTTCAAGATCTCTGATGCCTGAACAGTGTGTCTCTCAACACACTTCCCAAATTTCCAGATTTTGTTAGCAGCAAAGCATACACCAAAGAGTTTTCAGGGCAATGTAGAAATGAATATCTCAACTTGGAATAAGAGATTAGCTATGCCTTTCACTGATATATAGCAGCATTAAAGAAGCTGACAAAAAAATGAGTTTTCAGTGACATTAGAAATTGTTCCCACTGAGGGTTTTCAGGAGACATAATTGGATTGAAGGAAACTGACATTTTGGAAAGGAAAATGTGACCAGAGTCACTAGACTCAACACATTTAGTACCAGGAGGACCTTCCATTTGAGAGCTCTAGGGCTACCACTGGAGCCGCTGTGGTCTGCTCTCTGGGACATCCTGAACAGAGCAAGAGGCTGCAATTAGAGAAGAAAGAAAAGTAACTTCTGTGGTCATATATCTCTTGAGACTACAGTAGTGATGTCACCATGAAATGATACACAAACCGTAATATTTTAAATGTGTTGTTTTCTTATCCATAAAAAGGGACTTAGACATACCCATAGGAAGAGGTGGTATGTCTGGTGGCTGAAGTGGGGACTTCAGGATCACATGTCCAGAGCTTCACCTCTGACTCCACCACGTGGGGCCTTAAGCAAGTTACCCAACTTTTCTATACCTCAGTTGCTTCATCTGTAAAATGGGGGTCATAATAATACCTGCCTCAAAGGAATATTCTGAACATTATCTGAGCTAATCGATCAAATAGCACCTAGCACAGTGCCCAGTATATAAGTACTCAGTGAAAGTAGGCTATGATTATCGGCAGTATTAAATGAGAGCGTGTCTGTAAGTGCTTTTTGCAAGATGATAGGACATGCTAAAAATGTAACATCTTATTATTAAACTCTGGAAATACTTGCCTATCAAGTATACCACTGTAAAACAGAAAACATTTGGAGTGTACATTCAAAATAGGCAGCAGCTGTCTTCTCTGTCCTACATTATTTGTTCAACACCTTTTGCATTCATCATCCATAGCATATAGTTTTGTGCACTATCTTATTTTTGTCTCTTAATTATTTTATACGTGTGAAAATTTAATCCCCAGTAATAATTCAAGATCAAGGTAAAGAGTATGACCTTTAACCTGCCTGCAGCAATTGGCACAGTCTGGGGAAGCAATAGGTGGTAAATAATATCTTCCTTATTGACTTATTAATTGTGCTTGGCAGTCCTAACAAATGCCCAGTAATTTTCAAAGCTCTCAGTGAAGAAGTGGGTCAAAAGGTGGGTGTAGAATCCCAAAGTGCATTCACTGTACCCTGGCTTCATTTGAAACAGATGGTACTTTGTGAAAAGTACGCTAAAGTGTCTGTGGTTGTAAATTGGCCAGACCCAGTAATAACTGCATCTTGCTAAAATGTCTTCCTGTATACCCAAAGTAGAATGAGGATGGTGAGACAAAATCCGTTAGGGACATCCTCTGCAATAAATACTCTTTTATCTCAAGGAAAATGCTGCTGCAGTGTTCACATGGACACTCTGGCTGATATTCCTGTTCATTTATGCATTTGTTCATTCATTCATATATTAATCATTATATACTAGGCACTGTTCTAGTTGCTAGAATATATTTAATGAGCAAGACAGACAAAGTATATCCCTACTCTTATAGAATTCACATTCTAGTATAGACAGACAAACATTAAAAATATATTAAATAAATAAAGCTGTTTGAGACAGCAATAAGTACCATGAAGAATGTAAAACAATAATGAGATAGCACGGGGAGGGCAGCTCCTTCAGCCAGGGAGATCAGCAACAACTTCTCCGAGGAGGTGGCACCTTGGGTGAGACCTGAATGATGAGAAGGAGGCAGTCATACAAACAACTGGGAAAAGAATAGCAAGTGCGAAGGCCTTGAGGCAGGAAGGAACCTGACTTGTTCTAAGAGTAGATATAAGATCAGTATGGCTAAAATATACAAATGTTGGGGAGAGTGATAGGGATGAAACTAGCAAGATAGGCAGGGGCTGCATTTGATTCTCTTTGTAATAGTTAGCTATTCAGGCTGGGCGCAGTGGCTCACGCCTGTAATCCCAGCACTTTGGGAGGCCAAGGCGGGCAGATCACCGGAGGTCAGGAGTTCGAGACCAACCTGGTTAACATGGCAAAACCCCATCTCTACTAAAAAATACAAAAATTAGCTGGGCGTGGTGGTGGGTACCTATAATCCCAGCTACTGGGGAGGGTGAGATGGGAGAATCGCTTGAATCTGAGAGGCAGAGTTTGCAGTGAGCTGAGATTGCACCATTGCATTCCAGCCTAGAGTGAAATTCTGTCTCAAAAAAAAAAAAAAAAAGTAAGCTATTCAAACAGGAGTAGCATGATCTGACTTACGTATTTAGAAGGCCACCCTAACTGTGTTGTGAAAGGTGGGTATGCAGGAGATGAGTTGCGGAGCCACGTCTGAAGGTGTTACAGTGGTCTAGATGAAGGAGGTGGCAGCTTGAATTAGGAAAGTGGAGAGACGGGGGAATCCAAACCACAAACAAAGCAGTTGAGTAGAAGGAGCAGGCCAGATGGTTTAGGGCAACAAAATTATAGTGGCTATGAAAGTTTCTGCTGCAGATTTCTGAGAAATTCTCTAAACTTAAATGTCCAGTGAGTGAAATTTGTTGAGTGAAAGATAAATTTATTTCCTTTAAAAGATACTTTATTGTTAGCACATAGATGGAAAAGTAGACAAATCAATATACTCTGAATTCATTTGTTTTTCTTCTGTGTACCAGCACCATGCTAAGCACCGTATTTGCCTAATTCTCAGTATCCCTGTGAGGTAGATGATTCCATGATCTCCATTTGGCGTTTGAGGAGATCCAGGTTTAGAGTGGCTGAGTAGCTGGCCAAAGTCATACAGAGAGGAAGGGCTGGAGGCAGAGCTGAAACCCAGGTCTGCTTCACCCCACAGTGATCTGTCCATGCTAGTGCTTTTTTTTCATGTACTGTTTCATTCTAGAAAGGATGCGAATTGACCAATTCAACTGGCATCACAGTTGATATAACTTAAGTTCTTTTCTAAATGACCCCTCTTTTCAATGCATAGAGTATTTCACCTCTCTACATATTCACGTGTAAGACACCTAACACCAGAATCATCAAAGTAAAAGGAGATATAAATGCATATGTTAAGCCAGGCCTGGTGGCTCATGCCTGTAATCCCAACAACTCAGAGCTGAGGCGGGAGGATCACTTGAGACCAGCTTGGGCAACATAGGCAGACCCCCATTTCTACACAAATAAAAAATTATAATAAATTAGCTGGGCATGGTGGCATGGGCCTGTAGTGCCAGCTACTCAGGAGGCTGAGGCGGGAGGATTGCCTGAACCCAGGAGTTCAAGATTACAGTGGACTATAATCACACCACGGCACTCCAGCCTGGGTGACACAGGAAGACCCCACCTCTAGAAAAATAAAATAAGTTCATATGTTATTTTGAGTTCTTTAAGATTATTAAATGAAAAACTTCATATCCGACATAAAAACAAACATTATGTTGCTCATATTTCAGAACACTGGGTGGAATATCAAATCTTAACGTTGAAACTGGAATGGAAACATGATAAAGATTTTCTAAAACATAAAAGGGATGCCAATTTGAAATTTTAATAAAGTTTATTTCAAACTTATTTAATAAAGTTTGAAATAAACTTTATTAAAATTTTATGACATCAAAGAAATATAAAAACATGTGAAATATTTTAATAATTATTTCTAATATAAATATGCTTTTTCAAAAAATCATAAAATATAGAGACTTTCATCTTCTCCTTATTAGATGGGATGCAGATAAGATTCTGATACTGATAGATGATTAGAGTGGTTTATTGTTGAGGAAAATGAAGTCCAAGTGATGGATTGTAGTGCGATTAAAATGTCAGAGCAGTAAATTCTGATGTGTGACTAGTAAACCACTTGAATCATGCACTGATGTGATTTATTGCTCCTTCTTTTCTTTTTCTCAAAACAAGTGCTACTAACTGACCAAGATTTGCAAATCTTTAATTACTAATTGTGTGCCATAGATCTTTGAGGGGCTGACTTTTAAGTTAAAAAAAAAAAAGTTTTTAATCTCTGCTGCAAAGCAGCGGGGGAGATTAGAAATTGATTCAGTAGTCATCTTAAAAGAAGAAAAAACGAGCTGAGGAAAGATATGCATTATTCTTGGGAAGATGAAAAGTTTACATCCCTTATGTTAATCATCTATTTTGCTGACCACTGAGAAAAGGGCAAAGCCAAATAGATTTGTTTTTATTTGCAAGCAGCTTTGTTTTTTGTTATACTTTTAATTTGGGCAATTCAGTTACTTTTCCTCTTTTTTGGTTCTTTGTTTTTGTTTGTTTGTTTTTATTTCTCATCATCACTTCATATGGGCAGTGAAAATTCAGAGGAGCGACAGGCAACTTACCTGGGATTCCTGGGCCAGCAACCACAGCAGCCTCCACACCAACCATCACTATAACACGCACCACCCTGACCATTGCAGAGCACCAGCCCTGACACTCCCGAAAGCACCTCCTCCAAACAGCCCTCGTAATGTTCCCTGCTTTCTCCTCCTGGTCTTTTATTTCAATTATGTTTTTCTCACTCTTTCCTTTTGGCTTCATGGGTGTTGTTTTTTTCTGTTTCTTATAGCAGCAATGTATCATTTCTGACATCTCCTAGGTTTTTTTCTTTTCCATCAGAAAGCATTTGTTGTTAGCAAAGGATATAAATGTTCAGAATGCTTTATATGTGGCTGAGGAAGTAACAATTCAGAATATTATACAGAGACAATGTTCTCAGGTCTTCTTTGTGTATGTGGAATCACTTATGAAATTCATGTCAGAAAATATCCATGAAAATGAGATTATGTATTTGATGCATTTAGTTGTTCACAGACAAAGTTGTTCTTTTGTTTAAAGCAATTCTCATAGAGTCTCTTTGTGTTCCCATGAGCTTATAAAGATCCTGCTGCCCCTTAGCATTTGTAGGCTCTTCTAAAGCATTGTCTCATGCTCCTGAGGGCTGTCCTCTGTCTGGCTAGAGTCCTTTCTAGCCATTGCTATGCATCATATGTGTCTTTCTGGATCGTTACTGGTTGGCAAGTGTGGCGAGCTCACACTCCACCTGAGAGTGCTCTGTGCAACATCTTCGCTCTCTTGCAGCAGCTTTGGTGTCTTCATCCTTCTCTCCTACCTCCATGAGTGCATACAGCCTGAGTTCCCTGAACATGGGGACTCTACCTCGAAGCCTCTACTCCACCAGCCCACGTGGAACCATGATGAGGAGGAGACTGAAAAAGAAAGACTTCAAAAGCTCATGTAAGTGAAATAACAGCCAATGGCATTTGACCTGGAAAAAAACCTGTGGGCATTGGAACCTTGGAAATATTGAAATTGTGGGAAGAGTGTTTCACAGTTGCCTAAGTGATCAGGTAGATGCTGAGCAGCTAACAGCTCTGTGCCAAAGACCATTGGCATGATACCCAGTATCTGTTTGGCAATGACTGCACCCCATTATAACTTCAGACTGAATTCATTCATACTACCTTTGCCCACAACTTTTTATTTGAGATTTGAGATTTTTCTTGCTCTTTTGATGTCATAACATACCCAAAGGTATGATTTTTCCTTTAAGACTCCTTGTATTATATTCTGGGTAACTTTGGACATGAAACCTTTGTTCTTAGTTTCTTACTCACTCTAAATAAATTTTGTGAAAATGATGCTCCCCTTTTGATAAATATAAGATTCTCATGCATTCATTTAATGTTATCATAAATGTCATACTAAATTATATTTTGTTACCCTCCTCCCCAAAACAATGATAAATATGAACATCCCTTTTTAAACTGTATCTCATTCCCCAAGACTCCAATACTTTTTCCAGAAACCTACCCCGCTGGTAGTCACTGATCTAACATATATTTCCTTTTTTTTTTTTTTTTTTTTTTTTGAGACGGAGTCTCGCTGTGTCTCCCAGGCTGGAGTGCAGTTGCTCGATCTCGGCTCACTGCAAGATCCGCCTCCCGGGTTCACACCATTCTCCTGCCTCAGCCTCCCGAGTAGCTGGGACTACAGGCGCCTGCCACCACGCCCAGCTAATTTTTTGTATTTTTAGTAGAGACAGGGTTTCACTGTGTTAGCCAGGATGGTCTTGATCTCCTGACCTCGTGATCCACCCGCCTCAGCCTTTTAAAGTGCTAGGATTACAGGCGTGAGCCACCACGCCCGGCCTAACATATATTTCTTATTGCCCACTCCAGTCTGAGGAAGTTTGGAAGGATGCTCAGTTTTACAATAAGCATCCTAAAGTCATGGAATTTCAACCATGAGTCTTGTAAAAATGATCTGGACAGCCAAACACGATATACACTAAGCAAGACTAGGAAGATGTGGTTGGCTACTTGCTTTCGATAGTGGTTGTCTGAACAGAGGGGAAAAAAGGTGATTGAATGCCTTAAAAAGAAAGAAATACAAATCACTCCTACATTTATCATTTCTGTTAGAGAAGATCATTCTCTCTCATCATGATCACATAACTTGTGGAAGAAGAAAACACTAACCTTTCTAACTACACCTAACCATAGTCTAGAGAGTCTGTTTCTTGTCCTGTATCCCTTTTGATGGCCATGATTATGATTCCTACAAAGAAATTTAAAGAAGATGGGATCTCTTCCTGTGCTCACCATGAGAATAAAAATAAGGAACATCCTTAAGTTACCTAAATAAAACCAAAGCCAGTTACTTCACAGCTGGTATGGACTTAACTGGCTTTTCAGCTTGCTTGCAAGAGATTCATCTCCCCAGGAGGATCTCTCTCCAGTCTCACCAGGGCCACCCTAAGTGCCCAAGACCAGCCATCACCCACACTGGGAACTAGTTTCTTCATGACACAGGAACCTGAAGGTTTCCCTACAGTGAACTCCATTCCAAAAGACAGGGTCACCACTGTGGTTTGTACATGATTTAGACTTGCATATATACTTTACATATAAGGAGATTTGTCAACTTTGGTATATGAAAATGATAGTAAAATTGAAATGGAAAATGGAAGATTGAATTTAGTCAAAATGAGAACAAAGTGCTCTTAGAGTCCCATATGTTTTTTAGTTGACACTAGAGTAAATTATTTACTCTTGGAAGAAACTAGTTGAATGCAATATAGTGAACTGGTTATAAGCCTAGACTCTGGAACCAGGCTACCTGGGTTCCATCCCAGCATCATTACCTTCTAGCTGTAGGACCCTGAGCAAGTTCTATAAACTCTATGCCTCAACTGAAAATAGGGAAAATCACTTCATTGGGTAATTGTGAAGATTGCATGAGGTATGCCTTGACTGAAAATATGAAGAATTACTTCATTGGGCAATTGAGATTACATGAGATTGCATATGTATATGTGTTTTAGAACAACACCTGGTAAATAGTAAGCACAATTTAATTGTTAGCTATTTTGAATAGTTTGTGTTAACTATCATCTGCCTAAATCTGAATTATCACGTAAGAACATCTCTTGACATTGCTCTCAGAGTTTAGTGTTTTTCACGAGGGGTACATTTTGGCCTAATACATAGGTCTTGAGTCTTCCATATAATGCCTTCAGGGTTCATGGTGGTTATTAGTATATGAATTTTTTTTTTACAGATAATGACTTTGTGTGTAGTACTCCTCAGTGACAAAAATAGGCTAACAGCCCTCAGCAGGGAAGAGCAATTAAAATGAATTGATTAGTGTTCCTACTTCTGCTTCAAAGACTAGTATTTGTGTTAGGGAAGACTTGCTATGTTGATTAGGGACATTACTGAATACAAACAAATAATGTTTGGCTATCTCAGGTTAATATTTACATATCTTAAATTTTGTAGTAGGAAACAAAGCTGAGGCAGCGCTGTCACTGATATGCATAACCAACTCATAAATTCTTACTTGAATCAGGACATTATTCTTCAACATGTTAGAAATATAAACAGAAACGTGTTTCAATACATTACTAGTTGTTTGTGTTTGCTGTAGACATTAGCCACTAGAGCACCACTCACAATATACATACCAGAATGTTTATAAATGTGTCTCAGGAGATCATACATTTTACATTTTATTCAAACAATAAATTCCAAATGCTATCAACTTTTATTCACACTTCAAAAAGATCTGAAAAAATGATAGCGTTGCAAAGGTTTTTGGTTTTTTTTGTTTTGTTTTGTTTTTTGTTTTTTAATGAGGATTTTTTTCTTTTATTGCACAGGTTTGGTATGGTCACATTAGATGTAAAGGTCTTCCCAAATAACTGATAATAAAAGTTTTATTGCCACTCTTACTATACCATGGTTTATTTCCACCACTTTATTTATGTCTTTATCCTTTGCCACCATTTGTTGCCCCCTTTGTAATACTTATGTTTCTATAGCAACCAGGCCAATTGTGTAGATGGTGAATCATGGCAAAAGTCACAAATACAATAAAAAGTCCCTTTGCTGTATTGGTGATGACTTGAGGCCGGAGCTTGCAAAACAGAAAATTCTAATATGTGTTTCCAATGCCAAGGAAGGAGATGCCCAGAAAAAAAATGAAACCTTCTCACGTGAAAATTAAAACATTCTATATCACTGATCAAAGAGGAAATACACGAAGTCTGTATATAGCAATGTGTTATAAGTATTAAAACAGGAAGGTGTCATGTTTGTTTCATAGGGAAAATAATGAATACAGCACACATTAGGCTTTGACGAGTGTCACAAAGCCCTGGAGGCATGGCCAAGCCAAGTCATAGAGGGAGCCCTCTCATCTCCTCTGCTGGAATCTTACTGCCCTTTCCCTGGCTGCCTGTGCTGCCTCTTTTTCTGCCAAAGAGGCCAAGTCTCCTTCCAGAACCTCATCATCTCCCTGTAACAACAGCGTGGCTGAGCAACAGATCTAGTTAGTTTGCCGCGCTTTCTGTTCCCCGCCACTGTACCCTGGGCCAGCGTAGAGACTGTCTCTTCCCAGTCTGCCTGAATTTCAGCAAAGAGTAGAAGTTAGAACACATTTCCAGAATGGTCTTTGCTGCTTTTGTCATCAGCAGTAACTAGAGAGAGTGCCATTGAAAAGAGCTGAAGGAAAGAAAATGAAAAAACCTAACAACTTTTCTGGTCCCTTCCATCGACCTGGGAACAAAGAATGGAAGATAAAGGCAGCTACTGGTAAGCTTTTATAAGTGACCATTCAGGGAGCCCTGGAAGGGGACACCCTAAGAACTGTCCTTACACCCTCATTTGGACAAAGGAGCTGTTGGCCGCCTCTACTGCGTTCCTGAACTGGATCACATGATACACATGTGTTGGGTCTATGGCAGGTTGACTATAGTGTGGAACACTTTAGTGAGACAGAAGTCTTAGATTACAGGATCACTAATAAAAACACATTATACTTTGGGAGGCTGAGGCAGGTGGATCACTTGAGCCCAGGAGTTTGAGACCAGTCTGGACAACATGTTGAAACCCTGTCTCTACAGAAAAAGAAAAAAATACAAAAATCAACCAGGTGTGGTGGCACACACCTATAGTCCCAGGTACCTGGGGGGCTGAGGCGGGAGGATTGCTTGAGCCCAGGAGATGGAGGTTGTAGTGAGCCAAGATTCTGCCACTACACTCCAGCCTGGACAACAGAGTGAGAGCCTATCTCAAAAAAAGAAAAAAAGAAGAAAAAAACAGATTATAGTAATAAATGTTTGGGGTCCTTAGTTCTCTATATTTTTTAAATGCTTCTCATAGCTGATAGAAAATCTTGCAGCCTTCTAAATTAAATAAACATTGGGTAAATTTGTAAACTTTTGGAGGTGTTATTGGCTGCCCCTTCCCTTTACTAGGAAGAATAAGAATTGACAAAAATACAGTCATTCCCTGCAAATCTGAAGAGTTGTGAACAGAACCCTCCATGTGAGAATGGGAATAGGACAGAGCAGGCACGAATCTTGAACACAGCCTCAGCATACACCCGTTAGCAGGATTCAAACATAGGATGTCAGCAATTTAGTCATTTCCATCTTCACCTTGAGGAGTAGACAAGCCTCGGCCAAAGCTGGTAGCTAGTAGCAATGATGACTGAATACCTTGCAGAAGCATCTGCTCCTGGAGAGAGAATTCACCATCCACATTTTCAAATGACAGGGGAATATTCACCTTCATCTTCTTTTGCTGGTTGACCACATTAATGAAGCAGGATAATCAAGCTCATTTTTTTCTCCTCTAAGTTAATATTGATTTTTTTTCCTTTTGGTTCCTTATCTTTAAATCTACAATATATCGTTTTCATATCTGGTAATAATTTTCAAAACTTTTATATGTGTAACTAATCAATACATATAATTTCAAATGAAATTTTGCTCTGTCAAATAAAAGATTCCAATATGTCAGAGGACTTTCAGAGTTAATTATAAAATCAGAAATTATTTGCTATAATGCTATATGTATAATATAAATTGTAACTATATAATTATAAAACCAATACATAATATGTACATTTATTTTAAATCCTAAATTCAATTTTCTAATAATTTGTATCATCTCAACTTGCCTCCAGATAGAGCTTATAAATTTAATAATATTCATATTAAATTAGTACTTATTTTCAAAACCTTCTAGAGAATAAAATTATTCAACTGTCTTCACTGTTTCAAAAAATATAGCAAGTCTTTCTTTTGAGAAGGCTTCACTATATCTAATATAATCTCACCTGTTACTATTAAACTGACCTCTTTTTTTCTTGGCTCTTTCTTAGTGAAGATGGTAAACAGCTGCCTTAAAGTTTCTTAAATAGCTTTTAACACCAATTAAGTAGTCTGATAATCTATATCAAATTGTGATCTCAAATGAAAAAAAAATTAATGTGAACTTACAAAAGAGTCACAGAAAGTAAAGGATTCCTGATTAAGTCCAAAAAGCTTCACCTAGAGGATAAGTGGAAGTTACCTGCCAAACATGTGATGCTGTAACATGATACTCCCATTTTCTATGAGAAATAACTGGAATGCAACGTACTCTCCAGATCCTTATTGACAGGAAATGGTGTCTCCCAGTGATTTGGTGCCACTGATAGCAAAAATTATGATCTGGAGAGTAATCACGGTACACTCTACATCAGTAAAACCACACCAGAACATGTGATCTAAATTAGTACATGGCAGTCCATGTGTCAGACCTGGCAATTGCAAGCTTCCACCTGTAAGAAGCATAGGGTTGGAGGCTACCTTCACCCCCCACTGCAGGCTATGTTAACCTTAATCCAGCTGCAACAGAATGAGGATGGTGCTTCTTAAGGAAAAGTCAATTTTTTTTCTTACTCCTGCTAGACAAATGATCTACTTCACCCTCCCTTGCCCCATCAGCTGCAATTACCTGGGTCCTGAAGAATGACTTGTAGTTCCTTACGGTAACTCAGCATCATCTATGAGAAGTATTGTTTCCTAAAAGGAATGTGCAGATGACATCCCAAAACTTGATTCATTCCCCATTTATTCAGCATTGATTGAATGTTCCAGGCACTAAGATTTCAGAGATTAAAAGAGCTGGCTCCAACCTTTCAAGGACTCAGGGTCAAGTGGAGAGAAACAGGCAAATAGAGACCTGATAAATGCTGAAACGGGACCATGTATTAGAAATGTGGAAATATAGAAAAGTAAGTACCTAATTCTGCCTGGATAAAACAGAGAAAGGGACCCAGAGCAAGAGCTGAGTGGCAGAGGGCACAGTATATATGAAGACACAAAAGTGTGTCAAGAGAGCTGAGGCACATGGCACATGAAGGGACCAAGAGAAACAGGAGAGTGGGTTGGCAGGAGAAAGGAACTGATGAAGGGTCCTGTGTACTCTGCTAGAATTGAAAAGTTTGTTCTATAGGAAACAGGGAACTATTGAAAATTCAAAACAGGGCAGGGATTACCTTTGCATGTTAGGAAGGCTACTCTAGCAGCAGTTGGAGGCTGTTATCATAAAACAAGAGGCAGGGTCACTAGTTAGAAGTCTATCCAGTAATGTACACTGGTGATGATGGGGCCTTGCTCTGTAGTAGTGACAATAAGAAAGGGAAGAAGATTCACTCAGTTTTGAAAACATTGAGGAGCCAACGAGACAGTTTGTAGATGGGATACCCATTGAATAGGGAAATCCATCACTGGTGCTTGACAGAAACTAAGGAGAAAGTTGAGAAGATACATGCAGAGTAGATAAGTTGGGGCCTCATTGTATCAGCAAAGTTTATCTGACGGGAGGTTCAGCTGGAAATAATATGTAGGGAATATTGTGCATGTAAGGACCCAGAAATAAGTACATTAGAATAATTCAAATGAAAAATAATGAAAGCCCAAATTGAGGTACTGAAATTAATAAGGGAAAAGAGGATTTTTGTAAGATATATTTCAGTGGCCATCCCGAAAGGATTTAGCAGTGGATAGAATTTGAGACAATGGGGAGTTATGAGTTAAGGCTACTTTGAGATTTCAAGCCTAGAGAGCCTGTTCACAGAAATAGTAGTGGCAATGAGAGAGGGAAGAGGATTCGCTCAATTTTGAAAACATTGAGTTTGAGGAGCCAATGAGAGAATGTGTGGATGGGATACCCATCAAGGAGGGAGATCCATTACTGGAGCTTGACAAAAACAAGAGAAAGAGTTGAGAAGATACATGAGGAAGACATATAGGCGTGCTGGGAATGAATGAGGGAAAGAATGAGGGTAGAAAAGACTTGGAGGATGGAACTGTGCACTGGAATGCAGAGGGCGGCAAAGCAACTGGCTGGGACTGAAAAAGTAAGACACTCGAAACAAATCTTCATCAAAACCAAGCAAACAATTTTAGAAAGCAAGGGATGGTCCTAAAGCCAGTCACCAGGTAGAGCAGATGAGGCCATTGATTTTAGCAGTCAGGAAGTCATCGGTGAGAGCAGTTTTGGTAAATGGTGAAGGCAGAAACAAAGTTTTTAGCAGCTTCAGAATCAGTACATATCTATAGACAGAGGTCAGAAAGCTGGGGGAGTGAGTAGAAAAGTTCGGAAAAGAAGCAAGAGAGAAATTTTTTCATGGCACAAAATCATGGGGGGTGGAAAGGGATAGTATTAAAAACACTAACAGGGGGAATTAGCCTTGAAATGGAAGGAAGAATACAACCTCCTGTAGTGGGGAAAAAAGGAAGAGGGAACAAATAATGATAAAGAGAAATTGAGGCTAAACAGAATGTTGTTTAAGGAACTCTGGTCAAAGGGTTGCATCTTTTCAGTCTTATAGGAAATGAGGAGTAACGTTCGACCATGATTTAGGGTAGAAACATATGAGACAGATCCTTTGTGGAATGAAATAAGGTGTCAAAATATCACACAACAACTAATTTAAGGGCCTAATAGGATTGTGAATTTGTAGTGACTTTTCCTAGCACTCTTCAGCAACTTAGTAACAGCAGTGGAGTTGACTGGGCATTACCGAAGAGTATAAAATATTAGAGTATAGAAAAAATCCCAAGAGGTTAAAGAATCTTTGAGCCTAGGAGATGCATTATTAAAATGCTCACTAGAAGTCCATGTGGAGTGTGGCGAAAATGATGCCAGCAAAGCCAGTGGGCAAAGACAATGGCTTTCCACCTGCACTTGCCAGATCCCCACATGAGGCCAGGGAAAGCCTCGGGGGTCTCCCATTCCCACATCAACTACAGTAGCTGTTTTTATCTGGAATACAAAGGCGGTCCTTATATGTTTTCATTTTAAGGGGGAAAAATCTGTTGCTAAAATATTGTTGGAAAACCAGTAGACTCAGGAGACAAGTGAGAGGGAATGGGACTGGAAGTCATAAAGAGGAGACAGATTGCAGGAAGTGGGAAAGATGGCTAATAAAGGCTATGTGATCAACAAGGGGGATTTGGATATCAGGATCTTGAAGATCTATTCATTTTGAAGGAAGATGGGGACCACCATAGGGTTCTGCTGGCAGAGAGTGGAAGTAGGGTGGCATTACTAGAACTGACAGGGAGAGAGTTGAAGAAGCATAAAGCCAGCTTGCTAGAAGGTTATCACCATAATGTCAAAGAGGCAGAGGACAAGGAAAAGCTACAGGTTAGAGGCAGACTAAGAGGTAAGTCCTGAAGTTATGAAGAAAAGGGGGAGAATTTTGAAAAAGTAGATTATGGGCTTGAAAATGAGACAGAGCAGAAATAAGTACAGAATATGGAATTTTAAATAGGAGTAGTTGAATCAATGTACCATATGTGGAGAGCAAGAATTATCAACTTGTCTTCCTGCCATTTGTAGAGAGAGTAAAAAAAAATGGCTTTTGGAGAGGGTTATGAGGTATATAGTGTCATCAGGTTTTAATTAAAGGGGGCCAGACTCTTTCTGGAGGAAGAGGCAGTGCAGCATAGGACCTGCAGGCAGAGACTGCTCACAGAGAGCACAGGTGGCCCAGCTCCAGTGGGCAGGGCTGAGAGAAAGGCATGGAGGAGTGGAGCAGCCCTTTCATGAGTTGGGAATGGAAACAAGATGGAGACATCTGCTGGAAGGTGTAGATGAATATCAGAGAGATAAATGAAATAGGATAAATAATAGGAAATAAATGAAATACAACAACGTAGACTAGAGACCCAGTAGGAAAGAGCAAGGCTGAAGAGAACAAACTCTGAGGGGACAGGAGGAATGTACAGAGTTTAAACAACATCATCGTGCCAATTCAACACTAGATTAAGGAAAAGTACAGCCTCACCACTCCAAGGGTCAGATTTAGATTAATTATTTCTTCAAAGCTGAAGGTAGGATTGTTTAAAAGTCACAAAGCCCAGATGCAAATGGCTAAAGTGGAAAAAAACATGAGACCAGCTAGCTCAACTCCCTTTTTCTTAGGATGTAGACACACAGAGACACAAAATGGCCTACCCCAATGTTCCCCAGCTGGTGTTCAGTGATAGAGCCAGTACTAAAACCCACGTACCCTGACCCTAAGGCCATCCTCTTAAAGCCCCCACAATGATCCCTGGTTTGAGGAGTGGGGAGCCAGGGTACAGGGATACACTGATATTATTATTGAAATGTGATGAATATTGAGAGATTCACTTATCTTTTTCAACTTTTGCTAAACCAGAGGCCATAATTGAACCTCCCACCATTGCCATTAAGTTTTTATGCAGAGACACGATCTATTTTGGAAATGCTGGTATTCCTGGTGCTTGCTCCAACCTAAAGTCAGTATTTTCTGTTTGTTCCTCTAGTGTCCTTAGCCTCCAGCACAGTGGGATTGGCTGGGCAGGTTGTTCACACAGAAACCACAGAGGTTGTGCTGACGGCAGATCCTGTCACAGGATTTGGGATCCAACTGCAGGGCAGTGTGTTTGCCACAGAAACTCTCTCTTCTCCACCTCTGATTTCCTATATCGAAGCTGACAGCCCAGCAGAGAGGTGAGACTCTTTTACAGCATCATTTTCTGCTCTGCGTTTCTGGTACCTGCTATCTTTGAATGGCTAGTGAATTATGAAACATTGCTCAATGTAGGAAATGCAAGATGTGATGAACCCTCTTCTGACAATAAAATTCTATGTTCTTGATCAGGTTTGAACAGAGTAATGAGCATGGATGCCTTTAACTAGTAGATTTTGTCCATCAAGGGACTAGAAGCTATATTAATTAAAAAGGAGAAAAATTCATAAATAAAACATATCCTGAAGTTCAACTTCAATAGTTTCTGCCATTGGGGAATATACATTCATCATTACTAAATATTGGTTTGGATCAGATTCTAACAATACTATGGTTATGAATTATTAATTACTTCTCTGGGATACTTCAGGATTCCCCTGCTCACAATTATAACTATGAAATGCAACAACATAAGATGTTGAAGTTGACCTATATGATGCCCACAGCATTGAATAAGCAAGACCAAATTATGATGCTATTTTGCAAGGATCAAGCAAGGTAGATTTGACAAGCTCAACTTGGTAATTATTTACTCCATCTACAACCTCTCACATGTGGTTCTAAATTAGATGTGGGGTGCTACAGATTGGAGACAGAGTGATGGCCATCAATGGAATTCCAACAGAAGACAGCACCTTCGAAGAAGCCAATCAGCTCCTCCGAGACTCTTCAATCACGAGCAAGGTCACACTGGAAATCGAGTTTGATGTTGCAGGTATAATCATATCATCGCAAGTCAGAGACAGAGTCAGGAGTGGACTGCATGTGAATTATATTGGTTATGTGGCAGAGAGGAAACTATTGTTTTATATGCTGAACATGCTTTTGTTTAGGAGGTTTGGGGTGTCGTGTCGTTTTGAATTGAGCATTGTTTTCGATTATTCCTTAAAATGTCACCGCATGAACAACTGAAAATAAATGTGACAAATTGAATAATAGCCACAACTACAGAGGCGACAAAAACAAATCATGTGGCCTTCATTCTTTCATTCTTCTGTATACTAGAGAAACCATATTCTTCAGTCAGAGACAAGTAAAGCCTCTCTTTGACCCTTCACACTGCAAAGAACACATGAAACTTCTTTTGAGAGCAATGAAAATTCCCTAAGTGTTTTTAAACAAGCCCAGTTGGCAAATAGTTTTTAATGTTAAAGAGAAATGACAGCAGATACTTGTTAAAAATGACAAGGAAGACTTTATTGGAGACTACTGCAGTACGGGTCGAGAATATTGCAGTAGGCCAGGAATGGTGGCTCACACCTTTAATCCTAGCACTTTGGGAGGCCGAGGCAAGTGGGTCACCTGAGGTCAGGAGTTTGAGACCAGCCTGGCCAACTTGATGAAACCCTGTCTGTACTAAAAATACAAAAAATTAGCCAGGCATGATGGCAGACACCTGTAGTCCCAGCTACTTGGGAGGCTGAGGCCGGAGAATTGCGTGAACCCGGGAGGCAGAGGTTGCAGTGAGCCAAGATTGCGCCACTGCACTCCAGCCTAGGCAATCTGGGCAATGAAAGCAAAACTCCATCTCAAAAAAAAAAAAAAAAAAAAAAAAAAAAAAAAAAAAAAAAAAGAATATTGTGGTAGGGGAGAGAGATGGAACCCAACTCCAAATATAGCCAGGGCAGTTGGGAGTTTATAGCCAGTAGACAAAGTGAAGATGGGGGAGTCATTGAATGGAAAATTACTAAAAGGAACTTGATTAAATATCAAAGGTAGAGGGCCAAGGGGATTCTCCCTAAACTGACTCAGCAGATTCTTGCTAAAATTGGGCTCCCAGCCCAAAAACAAGGCATAGTCAAGAAGAGGGCTCCAGGGAACCAAACTAAAGTTTGGTTATAGTCAGTCCTGACAGGTGTGTGGATTTTAGAGATTGGTGCTAGTTCCCATTTAAGAAAATTGTCTTCACACAGTAAAAGACTACCTCACAGACCCAATAACCCTTACCAGTTAGTAAAGATATGCTTGTGGACACAGGGATCACATTATTCCAACAAATATTTACTATTTACCATGGGCCAGTTATGCCCCTACACAATGTAGATGTAATAGTAGACAGGAAAGTAAAAAAAAGCTTATTTTTTTAAAAAAACTTATATGAAGCTTATATTATAGCAGCATATAGAAAGTTAATTTAAAAATTAACACATATTGCCAGTGTGGTGGCTTACACCTATAACCCCAGCACTTTCGAGGCCAAGGTGGGAGGATCGCTTGAGCCCAGAAGTTCAAAACCAGCCTGGGAAATATAGTAAGACCTCATCTCTTAAAAAAAGAAAAGAAAAAAAAGTTGTTTAAGTTAGCCTGGCATAGTGGTGCATGCCTGTAATCCCAGCTGCTCAGGAGGCTGAGTTGAAAGGATCACTTGAGCCCTGGAGGTCAAGGCTGCAGTGAGCAGTGATTGTACCATTGAACTCCAGCCTGGGTGACAGAGTGAGACCCTGTCTCAAAAAAATTAAGTAATCAAAATTAACAAATACAAATTTAGAGAATAAGTGCTCTAAGGAAAATACCACAGGATAGAGGGTTAGAGAATGACTTTAGGGGAGCTAATTTTGTAGGCTGATGCTCTAAGGAAGTGACATTTGGGCAGGGATAAGAAGGCTGAGAAGGGTAAGCCTTGTTTTTCTCAGAAGAGGCATTCTAGGGAGAGGGAGTAGGCAGTATAAAGACCCTAAGCCAGAACAATTAGCTTGCTGGAGAAACAACAAAAAGAGCTGTTCCTGGAACAATTAAGGGAGTTGGGTTTGGATTGGGTTTGGATTTGGTGATGGAGTTGGAGAGGTTAGAGAGACCGAGTAATGCAGTGCCTGGTAAGGAATTTAGATCACATTCCAAGTGTAATGAAGCCATGGAGTATTTTATGTGGACGAGCTAATCTGAGGAATGTTTTAGAAAGAGCCTTCTGACATGGGAGGGGAAAATAGCAGAAGCAGGCAAAACCAGTTTGGAGATTGTGGCAGTTGGACAGGTAAGACATGATAGTGGCCTGACACAGTGGTAGTGCTGGAAGTGGTAACAAATAGTGGAATTTAGGACATGGCTTGACACAGAGCTAATAGCACTTGCTTATGGGTTAGATATGGAAGGTGAGGGAGAAGGAAGAGCATGGATGGCTCTTGAGGTGTGAGGGTGAGCAGTCGGGTAGACAGTGATGTCTTTAGCTGAGAAGACTGGAAGAGAGGAAATTTGGAAATAGGAAAAATAATTCTATTTTAGAGATGAGTTGGCAAATCCACTGCCAATACTAGAGAAAAAAGACAAGTATATCTGTTCCTTAATTCAAATGACAGTTATTGAGCACCCGTTACTAGGTGCTAAGCACTGTGCTGTTTTCAGATCATTGAAAGAGAAAATAGAAAGGATCCATATCCTCAAAGAGTTCAAAGCTAAATAGGAGAGAAAGAGCTGCTGAATGGTAAGAATAGACTTGCCAAATTTGTGTTGCCACTGGAATGCAGAAAGAAGGGCCCAGGAGAGAGTAACGCAGGCATTACCTTTTGGAGCCTAGGATTCGGGGTCTGGGCTGGATAGCAAGACTGAGGAGTAACCAACATGGCAGTGATTGTTAAAGTCATCGGAAAAAAGGAGACCACTAAGGAAAGAGTGGCAGTGAGAAAGGTACTGAGGAGGGGACTCTGCCTGAGGAATACTGAGATTTAAAGGGAAAAAAAATGTGAGTAAAGGTGATGAAGGTGCACCTTGAGAAATGGAAGGAGAACTAAAAGAAGGTGGCATTTTGGAAGCCAAAGAAAGAATTTCAAAGCAGAAGTCACTATTGATAGCTTAAAGGTACTATGGAGAATTCAAGTAACATAAGGTAGGAAATGTCCTTTGGATTTGGCCATTAAGAAGAAAGACATTGCCATAGTATAAAAAGATCTGAGAAGTAGGGGCAGAAGTCGCATTGCAGTGAGCTAAGGAATGAGTGGAGAGTGATAAGTACAGAGATGCTCTGCTTGCTGTCTGCTTTAGGAACTGGATTTTGGAAGAGAGTTTGGCTGAAAAAATGCACTGAATGGATGAAAGAGACTGGAGACCACTCTGGGCTCCTCTTTTGAGAACTTCTGCATTTACTTATACACTTGTTGCTCTATTTTATGTTGTATTATAACCTTTATTCGGTAGTTCTCAACTGGGGTCAATTTTGCCCCAGGGGACATTTGGTGAGGTCAAGAAATTTAGCTGTAGAGAAAGAAGAGACAACAGATAGTGGGAGACTCAAAGTTCAGAGGGGTGTTATTTTGTATTGCGACTTTGTTTTGTTAAGATTGGAGAGATTGAGCATGTTTGGGGACTGACATGAATGAGGGAGAGAAGAGATAATAATGGAATCAGATCCACAAAGGAATGAGAAAGAGCAGTCCAGGACAGAAGGTAGAAGACCTCTTCTTATGAGTTTGTAGAAAAGGTTGGGAGACACAGAAAGACAAACATTACCTGTTCTCACTTAACTGTGGGAGCTAAAAATTAAAACAATTGAACTCCCGGAAATAGAGAGTAGAAGGATGGTTACCAGAGGCTGGGAAGAGTAGTGATGATAGTGGGGAGTGGGGATGGTTAATGGGTCCAAAAAAAATTTGGAAAGAATGAATAAGACCTGGTGTTTGCTAGCACCACATGGTGACTGCAGTAAAAAAATAATTTAATCATACATTTTAAAATAGCCAGAAGAGTATAATTGGATTGTTTGAAACTCAAACTATGGGTACTAGAGGGGATGGATACCCCATTTGCCCTGATGCGGTTATTGTGCATTGTATGCTTATATCAAAGTATCCCATGTAACCCATACATATATATGCCTAATATGTACCCACAAAAATTAAAATAACTTTTAAAAAGAAAAGAAAAGGATGTGAGAATGTAAGTACATTTTTAGCTGGCTTTTAGATGGTTCATGTAAGAACTGTCAAGCAAGGGTGAAAAGATCAGCAGCTTGGAGGGTTGAAAAGAATGAAGATTTAGAATAGCAAATGGGAGGAATGCATGAAGAAACCATCCAGAAGCCTGTAAAAGGATATTCAAGCAGAGTCTGGAAGCTTGAAGTTTATAGCAGCATCAACCTACACAGTGGAGTATGTTGTTGTTGTTGTTTATTTTCAGGAGACCTCAGCTGCCAAGTAATAAGAGCAGAGAAAATGAATGATTAGATTGAGCCAGAGATTGAGGTTTCAAGAGAAGGTTCAACAGAAGAACTAGTCAGGGAGGTTTAATATGTTTCTGGGAGAGCAGATGAATAATTATGATAGTAACATCATAATTATTATGGTAATATTTATCAAATGCTTGTTCTGTGGCCTGTCACTTTCTAAACGTGATGTGTGCATCAAATTGCTTAATTCTTATAACAGCAATGGAAGAGATTACTATGATTACATCCTCAGAAAATTGAGGCACACATAGTTGATGGTAGGCTGGAATTTTAACCCAGGCAGTCTGGCTTCAAAGGCCACACTGGCAGCACTACACTACACTACTGTGTTTGAAAGAATCTAAGTGGGAGAGATGGGAATCAGTAATAGATCAGCCCGATAGACTGAGAGAAAAGGGAAGACTTAAGGAACTAGAGATCTTCAGGAAGAAAACGGGATAGTGAGAGAAAGGAATGAGAGAGCTGATGTCTAGGAGATTGAGGCCCAAGTGCTGTATTACAGTTTAGGATTTCAGAGACAGTCAAGCAAGACTTATGGTGGTGATTTGCAAAAGCAGAGTGGAGGTAAAGATCCTCAACCAGGAGAGATCTGAGAACTGGGAACAGTGTAATGGAAGGACCAGTCATGCAGTGAAATCTCACGGAAGGATGGCAGGACTTAGAATTACGAGGGGAATATGAAGTAGCTGCATTGCACATGCCAAGCACAATACCACAGAAGGAGCTTTGCAGTAGCTGCTTTCTGTCATGTTTGGGTGGTTTGACTCACTTCATTCAGGGCTTTGCTCAAATGTCACTTGCTCAGAGAAGCCTTCCTGACCATCTATCACTCTCTATTCTCTTGCCCAGAATTATGGTTCTGCTTAGCCCTTCTCACACTCTGACGTTATATTGTATATTTGTTTGTTTATTTTCACTCTCCTCCAGTGGAAAAACCTATGAAATCAGGGACTTTGTGGGTTTTGTTTATGAATGTACACCTAGCACCCAATGTATTGCTTGGAATACAAGAAGCTCTCATTTAGTCAATACTTGGTGAATGAGGCCAGATGTGGTAGCTCACGCCTGTAATCCCACCACTTTGGGAGGCTGAGGTGGGTGAATTATTTGAGGTCAGGAGTTCCTAACCAGCCTGCCCAACATAGTGAAACCCTGTCTCTACTAAAAATATAAAATTTAGCCTGGCGTGGTGGTGTGCGCCTGTGATCCTAGCTACTGGGGAGGCTGTGGCAGGAGAATCGCTTGAACCTGGGAGGCAGAGGTTGCAGTGAGCCAAGATCATGCCACTGTACTCCAGCCTGGGCAACAGAGCAAGACTCCATCTCAAAAAAAAAAAAAAACTCAGTGAATGAATGGATGGCAAGCAGTTGGCTTTCCTGAGGAACTGGGATCAGGAACTTCAGATTGTATCAGGAGCTGAGATCATCCCCACTGTTTCTCTGGGGTTCCTGTTCTCAGTGCTGCTTGTTTCTGCATATCTCCTCCATTTGTCCCTGTAGACAAGTTTTCTCTGACTTTTTATTGTATGTAATTGTCCCATCTTGGCTAAAGTGCCCAGCCAGTTCTAATTTCTCATTCTCAGGAGAAAGAATCTAATTGGCCCAGCTTAGGTTTGGTATCCTACCCTTCTAGTCAGCTGTGACCAAGCAAGAATCAGGTAGGACTTTTTAAGGATGGGTCAGATGGTGGTAATGATACGGTTTTCAAAGAAGGCTGTCCAGCAACCCCAGAATGTACAATAACTACAATAATACAACATTAATTGTTAATTATTGTTGACTACAATAACAGAACATTAGTAGTGAAATGCCTCTTATAATCCAATACCTTTATTCATTATAAATGGGGAAACTGAGGCTCAGTTGGGGAAACCCAAGGTCATACAGCGGGGTGAATGGTAGACCTAGGTCTGTTGACTTGTTGTCTCTCTTCCCCATATCACATTGCACTGACTCTTCCAAGAAATGTTACCAGGATGAAGCAATTAGAGCAAGAGTTCTAAACCTCTGCCCCACTGACATTCTTTGTTGCAGGGAGGTGGTTTGTTGAATATTGTGTGCACTGTAGTACGTTCAGCGGCACCCACTCACTACATTCCAGTTGTGAAATTACCAGCACAATTTACTCTTCTTCATAAGCAGTATCTAAGTATTTACTTATGAATATATATATGTGTATATTTTAATATTTGTTGATTGAATACTTTAATGTCTTAAATTTAAGCTCCTAAAAAATTAGGAACTCTGTCTATTAAACCCAGTTTGTTCAGTACCCAGCTTACTTGATAAGGGACAGGAAAAGGAAATGTAAGTTCATCTCCCACTGCCCTTAATTGTTCCGGAAAGTAACCCACTTATAGATGGAAATAATATAGAACAGGGCAAGAAAAGCTATGTTCCCATCTTGTTGTTCCTTCCTCATGACAGATATCACTAGTTGACACTAGTATTCTCCCGCTGAGCCCAGATACAGCATCATGGTCCTCAATAGAACACTCTAGTTAGTCATTACCAACCTACTAGTATCTACTGGAAACTATTGGATTCGGAAGAATCCTTTCTAGCCAGTCAAGAACTTGGGACATTGGTGGGGACTCTTCATGTGAGTTGTTTCAAGACTGCTCAGTACTTCTGAATCCACTCCCAGTTGTCTGGATATAAGCCATCCATTTCCAAAATTCTGCCTCAGAAATATTTTACAACCAGATATTAATTCCCAAACCTTTGGACCTCAGAGACAAATTATCTCTATTTTATAAATATTTTAAGTGACATAGAGTGGTTAAAAAAGCTTGACTCATTTTTGCCCAAATCTCTCTCCCTTTTCTCCCTTTTTTTTTTTTTTTTTTTTTTTTTTTTTTTTTTTTTTTTGAGACAGAGTCTTGCTCTCTTACCCAGGCTGAAGTGCAGTGGTGCTATCTTAGTTCACTGCAACCTCCGTCTCCTGGGTTCAAGCGATTCTTGTGCCTCAGTGTCCCAAGTAGCTGGGATTATAGGCATGTGCCACCAAGCCTGGCTAAGTATTTTTGTATTTTTGGTAGAGACAGGGTTTCACCATGTTGGCCAGGCTGGTCTCAAACTCCTGAGTTCAGGCAATCCACCTACCTCAGCCTCCCAAAGTGCTAGAGTTACAGGTGTGAGCCACTGCGCCTGGCCCCAAATCTGTCTCTTTAAATATAGGTACTGTACTGCACAAACAGCATAGTAACTTTGATGACATGGTTTTAAGTTAAAGGTGCTTATAACCCCATCATGCTAATAAATATGTTTAAATTTTTTATATTTCTTACCAAAATCCTTACCATACATATAATTTTATAAAGCTGTAATCATAATATATGCACAATTTACATTTTGCCTTTTTTGTTACTGTCTTTTAAATACCAATCTCCAACTAATGTCATGAATAATACCTGAAGTTTCTACTTTAAGTCTGAAGTTATTTTGTTGGAAAATATATATATATCTTTGTTCTGGAAAAAAGTCTCAGTGAGAATCCTATCAAAGAATGTTTGCCATTATTATGGAGCCCCCAGTGCCTTTCTCTGCATTGGTGGGAGTTAAACATTCACGTTCCTCACAAAGGGTGTCTGCATTGATAAATAATGATGTAGTTGTTATCTTACTGTGCCAACAATGAATGCTTCAGGCAGAAGAGCCAACCACTTGGAAAGAAGGAGACCTTTGTTTACCCAAATGTGTTTTTAATTATAGTATTAACAAAGATAAAGCAAAATCAGGGAAGTACAAAATAATTACATGTGAGTCTAACAAAATAAACATCATTTGTTCTTAGATTCTATGTACTTCCTCTAAACCTGCTGTTTTTCCAAACATTGGATCTTTCCCTCTTTACTAGTGTTTCTTTAAGAAACCCCAAATTAAATATGCCTTTGCTTTAGCAGCCAAATAATTATATAAAGAAAAAATAACAAATATAAAATAAATCATGTTGGCATTTAAAGATTAAAATGAAGCTGCAGCTTGATCAAAGAGATTCATTAGTTGATATTTGCTCATCATTATGAATATTTCAAATCTCATGTAGTCAGAAGTGATTCATTACTGTTTTCCAGGAAGTGATAATATCTCCTGCAGTGTCATTAACAATGTTAATCTTGGTCAAGGTTCCCTGGATTAAAAATTTATAAAAGCAAGATGTTGCTGTAGTAACTATTCTAGAACAGCATTTTCTGGCCCTTGTGTTTCAAAGATCTCACTTATACAAGCTTAGCATCATGGGCAAGATGCTGTATACATATACAGATATACAGACATACATGTACAAATATGTGTATGCTCCCCTCGCCTTTCACAGAGAACTGTTTCTTAAAACAGAAAATATTAAATGGGTAGGACAGGTGCAGTGGCTCCACCTGTAATCACAGCCTTTTAGGAGGCTGAGGTGGACAGATCACTTGAGCCCAGGAGTTTGAGACCAGCCTCGGCAACATGGCAGAAACCCCGTCTCTACAAAAAATACAAAAATTATCTGGGCATGGTGGTGGGCACTTGTAGTCCTAGCTACTTGGGAGGCTGAGGCAGGAGGATCACCTGAGCCTGCAGAGGTCAAGGCTGCAGTGAACTGTGATTGTGCCACAGTACGCCGGCCTGGGTGTCAGAGTGAGACCCTGTCTCCTAAAAAAAAAAAAACAAGGAAAGAGAAGAAGGAAAATATTAAATGATCACACGTTTGTGAAATGAGTTCTACAAATAGTGATGCTTCATGTGCATTTACTTATGGGCCATTTGTGTGCTTTATCCAAGTAATCAAATCATTTATTTCTGCTATGCCCGTAAACACTTGTGTGGAGGCTTTCTGCATGCCCTCATCCCATTTCCTCTACCGAATCAATGTGTTCATCAGGGATCTTTCAGTTGCCAGCAAGAAACAAGCACTCCATCTAGTTTAATCAAAGAAGAGGCATTCACTGGAAGCGCAATCTGTGTTTCACAGCCAGGAAGGGCTGGAACCTGACTTCAATGGCTGTCAAGGCCAGGCACAGGCTCTCTCCTCATATACACTTGCTTCTTTCTTCCTTCTCTCTGCTGACTGGCTGCTGGTGCATATGGGCAAAACCTGGTCACTTCCAAAGACCCGCTCTGCCCCCAGTCTGCATGCTAATTCCAAATTCTTAAACAGTCACTTTGAGAGTGGAAGGAAGGTGGCAATTAGCCTTTTGTTGTTAAAGCATGGTATGGGGAGGACTCGGGAAAGGCATGGGTTGAAAAAATATTCTGCAAGAAAACTTTTATGATATTTGCAGCTCCTGAAGTCAGGAAGTAAAGCACACCTAAGTGTTTTTTACCTATTTCATTCTCTTTTTCAGATTAGCCAGTCTTTTTCAAATCTCCTGTGGGAAATAATTTTCTCTATCTCAAGTCCTGTTGAGAAATTGAAAGGGTACAAATTCTTAGTGAACGAATAAACAAATAAATATATGTGGATTCATTTCCTGGCCCAAGAGAGTGTTAGCTGAAGACAACCCCGAAGTCGAAGATGTTAACTCAGTCTGTGACACTCACTTGGTCGAGGGAGGAAGTGGGAAAGGCAGTTGATTCCTTCGCTCCCCTCTGAAGTAAATAAAAACCAGAGCGAAGGAGGGAGGCCAGAGAAGGAAGACCCCATAGCACCACTGATGCTGAGAGGGCCAGTTTGGGGATCCTTTTTTATAGGTGGCTTTCTAAAAGCCAAGCGGGCCCAGGGAAATCAAATTTCTGTTGTGTGCTCCAGTTTAACACTGTATAGCGAACCTTCTGAGTTGAAAAATCAGATTCTGCTCTTATGAGACGTTTAATACCTGAATTTCTCCTAGGGAAGGATGAGAGGTCAAGAAGAGCAATTCAAGGCCGAACAAAGAAGGGAGTCCTCTCTGTTTCCATGAATCCAATACTAACCATCACCCCACTTTGCACTGACTCAAATGTGTTAAATATGTGATTAGTAAATTGAGCTAAGGACCTGAGGGCCTAATAGTTCTGCTGTGGTTAATTGCTTGTGTGCCAGATGGGCACCTGTCTTGAGTCAAGCTGATCAAGCGGGCCGAGTGGATAGCTCACCCGTCCCACAGTCCTCTCCTTATGCTGAAGTTTCCACTGTTCCTGAAGCCTCTCCCCACTTCTTTCCAAAACCATCAGAAAGGATTATAGTCATTAGCAACTTAGCATGAGTAGATGCTATCTCTTCAATGGATATTTCCATTTTAAGCTTATCATTAATTAAAGGTCTTTCTGACTGTTAAAGGAATTTTAAGAAGAGTATATTTAAGAACCTGTAGCAGTTTCTTCCTTTCTCAGACATTAATTAGGTCTGGAGAAAATCAGCTTAGCTCTGTCCTGAGTTGAGATTCAGCCAGTGCACACTGGTTCTCTCTCTGTTGCTTTGATATTAGCTTACTTCTGTACCAACTGGTCAGTATCTGAGCCCACTTTCACTCTCTTCCAATGCCCTGTGATCCTCTCTGGAATCTCTAAAAGCTCCCCATTATACAGAACTGAAGGATCGTTTAATATAGTTGGAATCTCCTGGGTCCCTGTGTTCCAACTCTGTGGTCAGCGTCTAGTCTGATTGGTTATTTTTGTCTTTTTGATTGGTAACCAGTACTGTTCTGGTTGTAAAATATTTTGAATGTCACTCCTAATTCTACCTCTTTAATTGTACTTTCACTTTTTACATTACAAATTAAGGCACCTCTCCACTCACTCTTAATACCCAATCAACAACCATCACACCAAACTGACATCTCTCCTGAAATCTATTTTCCTAGATATCTTCAAACAATAAATAGGGGTGGAACGGGGTTGGGGGAGGAATTACTGAATAGCACACTCTTGGAAAATATGGTTGGGGGTGGAAAGAATATAATAGGACCTAAGGTTCTTAACCCTTTACTACACCTGAGAATCACCTAGAGATCTCTGGGCCTCATCTTTAGAGATTCTGATTCGTAGATTGGAAGTATTCAGGAATCATTATGTGTAACTCCCATTCCAGGTAAATTTGATGTAGATGGTGCGTGCATCACACTTGAGAAATACTGAACTCAACTGTTGCTGTGAATTATGCACAGTTGCCTATGAATAAGAAGTGTATTAATCACCAGGAGCTTAATTTACCAGGATTTTAAAGGCATTCATCTTACTTCAGTTCGTATAGTTTTAGCTACAGTTGATTATGATGCAAGTATTCCTAATGCATTTTTATTGATGGGTGCTCCAGTCCTCAGTGTTCTATTAACACATTTTTTTTTCGTTTTGATATTAGAGTCTGTGATCCCAAGTAGTGGAACATTTCATGTAAAGCTCCCTAAGAAGCACAATGTGGAACTTGGAATAACCATAAGTTGTAAGTAGAAGTTATTTCTTCTAAATAATTTTTAAAGACATTAGAAAACTGTGTTGTCAAATGGTTTGCAGGTGTGACAAATGTTTTATATGTCTTTGCCAAGTTTTTATGTCATGGTACAAAAATGTGGAGTCGGTTACACCTCCAGCACTTACTGGCTGTATGAATGGGTCAGGTTACTCAAACTCTCTCCAATCTTGTGTTTCTTCATCTGCAAAGTGAAAATAAGGATAGCTAGAAAATATAGGATTGTTTTAATGATTGAATACAATTGCGTATTTATATGCCTAGTACAGTGCCTGGCAAGTGATGAGTCAGTGCAAAACGTGTATCTCACACAACTATATAAATAGTTAGATGAGAGATAGATGCATATAGATTATATTTTATATTGTGGATTATTAGTGTATTATATAATACATATTATTAGCATATTATATATTAATTCACATAGTATATTGTGAATTAAGTTTTTATAATAATCTATTTAACAAAAATTACATTTGTTTACTTTTAAGGCTATCTTCCCATCTGTCCACTATGCATCTATAATCCTTTTCACAAGACTAAAACAATGTCGCTTACTTTAAATAAATCTTTGAATTCGTCCATGGTGCACAGTGTCTGGAAAACTGAATCAGAAAGAAAAGTGGAGCATATAAATGTACTCAATTCCCTCCTTTCCTCGGGCTTTAGTTTTATAACTGCCTTGGTAAAAACAACTTTGAAAATGTTAGCTCCAATGGACTTTTATAGAATGGAAATTGAGGGTTTTGGGGGGCTTTTAATATCCATAGACTAAATGCATCCATAAATGTACCAAGAAAATGAAGCAAATGTTAAATGCTTAAAGACCAAAGGAGACATAGAGGTAATGACGGTGACCAAGAGCTGGTTTCTTCAAGAAAGACTGATGAGCCACATAAAAGTGCCTCACTACACTCTGTCAGATAGCATTTCTGTCAGTGGTTCAGGCCAAAAATAAATAAAAGTTCTCAATTGGGCAGTATGAAATGGTGCTGTCTGATTCAACATGGACGATATAAATTTAATACTGAAAAATGAAATTTTATTTATAACCAATAATCCACACATATCTACTGCAAGAGTAAAAAGAATGGTACTGCAATTCAGAATAAATATTAAGAGCAAGAAGCCACATGTATGGGAGAAAGCCTAGATCCCCCCAAACCCTAATGTGACCTAGTGGGAGAAAAGTAGAAAGATGGAATGGAATTTTAGAGACTCCAGCACTATCCTAAGTGCTCCTAAAGTTGTTTTTTCCCTTAATTGGGTCACTTAGCCTCTCAGTTTGTTCACTATGCAGCAAAAATGGTATGTCACTATAGTGTCAACAAATAGGGCTACTGAAATTAAGAAAGCATATCAGAATTTACTGTTCCAAACATATTTAGGGCTCAAGATGGCTTCTGCATGCAAACCCTCATGAAACTTTAAGGTTAGTCTTTTATTTCGTTTATTCCAATCCATTCATTTATTCTGACAGAACTAGCTGTGGGAATGGTGCATCTTGGAGTTGTGCAGTGTATAACCTGCCTCTGTACACAGAAACCCTGCCACTGCTTCCATTCTTTCATTCTTCTGCGTTCCCTCAACAAATGCATTCTGAGTGTCCACCGTGCTCTAAGCCCTATGCTAAGTTTTAAGAATATAAACCCTGTCCTTCTAGATGCTTCCTGCTGGTTGGTATTGTGAAGTCATCTATTCCTCAGAAGCTTCTTTCGCCACTGCCACACAGTTATTTTACTCTCAAATTTTAAGTAGGAATATTGTCTTTAAATTTGTTTTATACAATAGATATATTCTTAATTACAAATTGATATAAATAAAAAATATAATTTAGTCAGAAAGTATCCATCTAAAAATAGCCTATGGTGTATTTCTTATTAAAAGTAGACAATTGTGTGCTAATTTCTTTGAGATGTAGTCTTATACACAAACTACAAAATATTTGTTTTATTCACATGAAGAATCATTTAATATTATGCTTCATGATGGTGTTTTGTTTTGCATGAGTGTTTTACTTCTAAAATGGGTTTTAGTAGCAATAATGGCAACAATGTAAAAACCTCCATAAAGATGGCTTGAATTTTAGCTAGCCACAAGCAAATGCATTCATGGAAGCTGAAAGTGTTATGCTGTTCCAGAACAGAGAAATGATACATGAGCTTGTCAAACATGCCTGTCAGTTATTCTAGAGCTTCAGCTCCATTTACACAAGTAATCATCACCACCATGCTGACTTTTGTGTCTCCTCATGGAAAATACTCGTATTTTGCCAGATGAGAAAGCAGACTTTGCTCTTTAAAAAAAGAAAAATAAATCTCAGAATCCATTTTCATTGTTATGAGTTAGTAAAATCCTGAGGCCTAGCACAGTTCCTGACATACAAGGTGCTTATATAATACTTCTGTTTGCTGAGTGAATAAATAAGGGGCTTTACCTGCAAATGTTTTACTAAGCACTATGTTCTCCAAGAAATGAGCCTCCAAGGGAGATGATGAATGAATATAAATGTTTGTGCAAAGGCTGATGCATGGACGGAAGAAAGATTGACTTGGAAAATGTTAAGAGCAAAGACTCAGAGCCTAGACTGTCTCATGCCCTCATTCCCTCAACCTCTCTGTGCCAAGTTTCTTCATCTAGAAAATGGTGTACATATTACCTTCTTTTGTTTTTTTTTTTTTTTTTTTGAGACGGAGTCTCGCTCTGCCGCCCAGGCTGGAGCGCAGTGGCCGGATCTCAGCTCACTGCAAGCTCCGCCTCCCGGGTTCACGCCATTCTCCTGCCTCAGCCTCCCGAGTAGCTGGGACTACAGGCGCCCGCCACCTCGCCCGGCTAGTTTTTTTTGTATTTTTTAGTAGAGACGGGGTTTCACCGTGTCAGCCAGGATGGTCTCGATCTCCTGACCTTGTGATCCGCCCGTATCGGCCTCCCAAAGTGCTGGGATTACAGGCTTGAGCCACCGCGCCCGGCATATTACCTTCTTTATAGCATTGTTGACAAGATTAAATGAATTACTACATGTAAAATGCCTTAAACGCATTGCGAACCCTAGCAAATATTAGTGATGATGATCTTCATCATTATTTACTTTACACACAGAGCCTTTTGAAATATTTTATTATTTATTTATGTTTTATTTTTTGAGACAGGATCTCACTCTGTCTCCCAGGCTGGAGTGCAGCAGCACTATTATGGCTCACTGCAGCCTCAACCTCCTAGGCTCAAGCGATCCTCCCACTTTAACCTCCCAAGTATCTGGGACTACAGGCATTAGCCACCATGCCTGGCTTACTTTTAAATTTTTGTAAAGATGAAGTCTCACTATGTTGCCCAGGCTGGTCTTGAACTTCTAAACTCAAGCAATTTTCCTGCCTCAGCCTCTTAAAGTGTTGGGATTACAGGTGTGAGCCACCACGCCTGTTAAAATATTTTAAACACAGCTCCAGCCCACAAAATCTAGTGCCAATATAAGGAGGAAATCTGGAAAGCCTCTTCTCAGACACACACAGGTACTGTTAGTGAAACCAAAGTGCTGCAAAGACTTGATTCTTCTCGCTATCTCTATACCAAGTCCCCTTTCTGTCGTCTTCACCTCGTGCAAGCTCTGAGTATTAAGAAACAGCCCCTCATCTCTGGAAGCATACCAGCAGTGCCTTTACGGCTCACAATTCATACCTAATTGACTGAGAAATGAGTCTGTCTGATTTTAGACACAGTGAGTGAGCAGTTTCAGACTAATTTTCTTAAGTTCCGATGACACATTTGCAGCATATTAGCACTAGGCATTTCCTTTATTGATATTATTGCTATAATATAGAGTGATTTATTGTAGTAAATAAAGTGGAACAGCCTAGCAGAAGGATGCAGTTCGGGACTGGAAGTCACATCCTGATGCCTCAACACCTTAGCCAGTCAGAAACCTCAGAGCTCATACCTTCCTGCACAGCCCACCTCTCTTTCAAGTCAGCAAGTCCTGATTGTCTCTGTCACGTCCCATTATCAGTAAAGTCCTTTTTACATGGGTGTTTTCCCTTGAGGTTTTATTACAGGGGTTTGTGTCTACTTTGTACCAGGCATGGCACTCTGCAATTGTATGTGTTTTCTTACTTAATCCTCAAAGTAGCTCTGTGACATCTATCTCCATTTTACAAAGAGGAAACAACAACTCAGCTGGGTAACCTGCCCAAAGACCAGGGGCTAATAAAAAGTGAAGCAGGGATCCAAACCCATTGTCTCTGACTTAGCACTGGCTTTATTTTCACCACACCACTCATCCCTATCACCATCTGATTGATGAAACTCCCTATATCCTATATCAGAAAAGCAAAAGGCAGTATTTTGCGAGTACAGTGAATTCATTGGCTTTCCTTTTTAGTTCTGACTGAAATGTTTGTAGGAACGAAGCCTTGCTTTATTTTCTTATAAAATCATAAAGCAGCCTTTGTGATGACAAGCACAGCAAATCTGTCATTTTTCCCGTAAGTCTTAAAGTGTATTTAGAAGAGATTGGTTCCTGTTATTTTGCCAACTTTGCAGTAAAAACCTCTACTCACTGCTCCATTTCAAATCAAATAACTTGTTTTACTTACCATATATGATGTATACGGTTGCAATTAAAGTACAGCTGAATGATTAAGAGTTTGTACGTGTGTGTGTATGTATATGTGTGTGTGTGTGTGATGATGAGTGGTTTTTAAATTTCTGAGGTCAAAATGTCACCAAACCAAACTTGGGTCCACTTGCCCAGCATATAGAAAATGCCAAACACTGACACTAGGATTTTCAGCAAGAGAAAGTGAAGCATTTGTTGCAAGGCACCAATCAAGGAGAATTAGGCAGCTAATCCTTAAGACTTGAACTCCCTGATGGCCTAGATGGTTTTTAAAGGTAGAAGGCGGAGGTTATAGGCAAAGTTATAAATCAATACATGGAGACTTTACATTGGTTTGGCCCCAAAAGGCAGGTATCTTAAAGTGGGGGTTACAGGTCATAGGTGAATTCAGAGAGATTTTTTTTTTTTTTTTTTTTTTTTGCAGTTGGTTAAAGAAGCAGGGCTTTGTGTAAAACCTTAGGGTCAGCAAAAGAGGAACGTTAAGGTGTGTGACTCTCTCCAGGCCCCTCAGGAAGAAATTTAGAACAAAAAACAGTAGAGTTCAATTCTCACTTCTCCCTTATCTCCATGAGATCTCTGAGGTCTATGTAATGGTGGTCAACATTTTCCATCTGGTGTGGGTCCAGGTTTCTGAAAACCAACTTAAGAACATATGTTAAGATATTATCTTTTAGTTTCTATGGGGAACCAAAATGCTGTGTGATTCTGACTTGTTTGGGAAGCTATTGTTTAAGTTCTCAGTATTGTATCTTCTTGCTTATAGGGTTGTTCATTTACTTTTCAAGCCTACCTAGGTGCGTGGGATTTCCCTTGAAAGGACAATTTTTTTATTTCTGTGTTTGGGAGGGGGGTGACCAGCAGGACCCTAAAAGGGGTCCCTGCTCTGTTTCAAAAAGACGGTAGCTTGAACACAAGCCTTTACTTCTTCTCCCAACCTACACTCCACTTTAAATGACAATATAAGATTTTTCAAAAGGCAAAACCCCATAAGGACAAAAAGAAAAGGAAACTAGACAACAGCAACCAAATTTGTCAAAGAAGATAAAGAAAGGTGAATTTAACTAAAGAAGCAGAGGGGAAGCTGATAATGAGCCTGATTTCTATCCTATACTCCAAAGAGGCTTAGGCACCAGAAACTTCAGGAAGTACATTTGATGGAAAATCCTAAGGCAGAGGATTGGTTGAAAGACTGCTAAGAATGACCTTAGTCTTTAGATGCCTTCCCCAGCTCCCAAGTACCCTTCCCCTACCCTGGCAGAAGCCTAGAGTTTTATTCTCTGGAAAGCATGCAATAGAGAGTTCTTTGGCCTGAGAGCACACAGCTGAATGCAGCAGTACTGCTTTAAAAATGGAAATTAGGTGAAGGTTTACATACTGCATGTTGAGACTGAGAGCCTTCTTCCCTCAGGAAGCTTAAAGAAACCAGGTAGCCAGGCTTAATAGCCTTCAAGTGGGAAGAAAAATCAGGACCATCTGACCCAAAGAAAAAGCCCAGCCTGAACTTACAGTTAAGACCATAGTCCACAAGCCCCACTTGGGTATACCAAGCTTTTGAACAGCTGTTTAGGGCCACACTCTTTAATATAAACAGACAGCTAAGAGAAAAATGGACACTTAAGGAAGCATCTAATATGTGAGGCTGTCACCAGAAACAAAGAGGGAAATCAGAGTAATAGCTAATGCGGGAAGAAGAAAGCAAACCAAACAAAGAGAAACCTATCATTGACATCATTAGCAACAAATATATTGCATTCATGAGGTGAGCAGGAAGTGGATGCTTTTACAAAATGACATTCAGAGGGGAAAAAAGAGACCTTGAAAAAATACAAATATTGGAAAATGAAGTTAAGGAAAATGTCCAGAAATTAGAACAAGCAACAAATAAATGAAGAATCTGTAATAGACGAGAAAATTATACAGGTTGAGTCCGAATGACACAACATCCAAGTAATAGGTGTTACAGAAAGACAGAGGAAAGAAACACATCAAAGAAATAATTGTATAAATGTCTTAGAAATTATGGATTTATTTTCAGAATGATAGGTCCATACCTATGGATGGAAATAGCCACAGAAAAGCTTGCCATCAAAAGATCTGAGAATACTGGACAAAGCAGTAATCTTAGAGGGTTGCAGTGCTGGGGCAGCAGGGCATGGTGGGGTATCATACAATGTGTTAGAATAATGCAAACAATAATCAAATATATCAGAATAGCCTCAGGCTTTTTAACCACTACTCTGGAAGCTAGAAAGCAATGGAAAAGTGCCTTCAAATTTCTAAAGGAAGGATTGCCAGCCTAGAATTCTTTACTCAGCGAAGTAGTCAATCAAATATGAAGGTAGAAAATGACATTTTAAGCTATACAAGGTCTCAATAAACTCTTCCCCCTTGCAGTCTTCCTCGGGAAGCTACTGGAGAATGTACACCAAGAATGAGAGAAAGTAAAGCCAGAAACAGGGAGAGTTGGGTTTAGGATACAAGGGCTCTAAGGATGTAAGAGAGAAGAGAATCTCTGGGTTCCCAGGGTTTGTGGGAAGGAAGTCCCCAAGATCTGTGTGGCAAACCTAGAAAGCAACCAGTCTAGACAGGTTAGCAAACTCTGATAGAATTCCTAATAAGATTTAACACATTGAGAGAAGATTTATATATCCTGGGAAATATAAGGAGTTGAATTAATAATAAACACGAGAAAACAAAGCAAATAAAAACATCAAGACAACAAATAATTAAAGGAAATACATATTCTGCAGAAAAGGAAATAAATCATGGAATGCTATATGACTTATCTCTGGATGCTGTTGACATAGTCATGCTAAAATAAATATCAAATGTTGATTAATAAATACCAAAAATTATGACAAAATGGTATTGGGAAAATGGAAGGACAAGAAGGGTATATGAGTATGTTAGTGGTCTAGAGGTTGGAGAAACTAACTCTTCATCTTTCATAATAGAAAGTAAATAGAAATGACTAACACCAAAAAATAATTTGGTAGTAATAGTCATATGTTACATAGCAATACGGAAACAGCCAAAAGAATTGAAAGCGGTTGCACCTGGAGAAGCAAGAAATTGAGAATGGCTCTTTCAGAATTCTTGACTCTTTAAATTGTATGTGTGTATATTTTTGGTACAAAGAAAATAAATTTTAAAAAGTAATATAGTAAGTTGTTTCCTTGTGAGTATCAAGAATGTATATCTTAGGCAGAATGAAAAATCTCAATATTGCAATTTACTAAAATGAATTCTTGTGATCTGGGATAAAATTTCCAATGACATTGTCTTGCTGGATTGCAGAAGAGCTGTAGACACAGATGACAATGAAGATTTCTGAACAAGCTTGTAAATGACTCAACGCAAATCTAGTAACAACAGAAACACCTGCATTGGAGATACAAGTGACGAATTTGAATTAAAATCATTTCATAAAATAGGAATGAGAAAGAGGCAGTACTAATATATATTGTATAACAAAGGATTTAGCATCATTGCTCTTTTTTGTCAGATTTTTAGTTGTGTGTTTGACCAGTTAAGTTGAAATTTCAAGGAGTTTGAAATTTCAAAGAGATGTGATTGTTTTTTCTGTTTCAGAACTTAATAAGCTTTTGTTGCCCTTTTCTTCTTAATCACACTCTTGGAAGTATTCAATGTCCTTCCCCATCCCCATATGATGCATTTTTATGGATTTCCCACTTGGAATCACTTCACAGAAGAGAGAAAACTATTTCATGCCCAATAAGCTCAGGAGATTTAACCAGCTCTGCCTCTCCTTTTTATTCAACTTCTCTGGGGTTTCATAACCAGTGCCCAGAGCAGAGGTGCCTGTCTCGTAGTTGGTGTTCAATAAATATGTACTAAATAAATGAATGGTTCTGTGGAGAACTCCAATCAAATTCCAGGAACTGAGTGAATGCTAGTATATTCTCATTCAAAGGATCACAAACTCAGAAGCCTTCATGGGTGAGGCAACTCAGGGAGTGAGATCAGCCCAATGAGGATAGAGGCAAATGGGAAATCTAAGGCTCGGTCTAAAGGAGGTAGTGAAAAACTTAGTCCACTGCTGTTAAACAATAATAGCAACAATAAACATTTATGTAATTCATTATGTGTGCACTCGTCCAGTCTCTTTACATATAATAGCTCACATAATCGTCCCAACAGAAACTACCGTAAGCACTGTTATTCATCAACACCATTTTGCAGATGAGGAAACTAAGGCACCTAAGGACTGTGTGCTCAAGCACATATAGCTAATAAGTGGTAGAGCCAGGATTTTAGATTCGACCATTCTGGCTACCAAGTCCTGTCTCTTAATCATGATACCATATTGCCCATCTTTTTTTTTTAAAAAGAAGCCATGTATCTATATAAAATCTACTAATTTGTAAGTGTTGGCAACTAAATATTTTTAAAGCACTACTAGCCAAGCAAAGCATGCTTGGTTTGTGACTCCTTCTTAGGTAGTAAAAAATTAAAACATGGGGCTAGGATACACAAACCATGACTGGTCCCCCAGACCATGCATAGCCACATTTAACATGCATGGTGGTGATGGGCAGGATCTCATACAGATCTGGATGACATACTTCTGGGTTCAACCTCATTATCCCAATGGGCATCCACCCTATTGACTCCATTAAAGGAGAAAGAGAAGAATCTAGTAAATGTGAAAATGGCCACCATACATGTCTGTAGACCATGAGAAGTTTCAGACTCCTCTGCAAAGCCGTGTAGGTTTGACCAAGAGCTCATAGTGCTATATTCCTCTCTTTCAAGGATGACAGATAGGTCTGATGTATTTTGTTGCCTGTACTATTGTTTGGTTTTACAGACCATTTCAGTGGAACATGGATTTTTTAAAAAGCCAAAGGAAACATTGAGTGCTATGTGATGGTTACTACAACTTGGCAAAATATTGTGTCAATTCATTGGCAGATGCTAGAAAAGCTATACTTGCTGGTACTAACAAAGTTTTTATTTCTGTGCCCTATGACCAGAACAATTTGCAGTTTTGAAATATGATGTAACTAGAAATCCTAGATGCTTATATGCCTCTAGAGGCATTCTATCAAATCATTGAATGGAGTTTTAAATTATGACTTAATTAAAGTGAAGAGAATGTTTTGCATTCTTTGCTAACAGCTAAGAATAATGATTGAATGAAGCCCCATTAGCATTTACTCTGGACTAATTTAGACAGTGGGTAAGGTATCGGTATATGTGTTTTCTTTTTCTTGAAATGTTGTGTTAAGGTATTAAGCCATCTGTTCTTGTGCATAAACATTTTCCTGGGATTCAGATGGGATTATGGGATATGATATGGCTCTATGATTATTATGGGGTGATCAAACTGTTTATAATAAAATCTCACTTTAGGGGCCTGTTAATGATCTCTAGAAGGAAACCTCTCCAGCCTTCAGGTTGGCAAAATGTCTCCTTTCAGAGGCAAATTGTTTTTCACAAATGTTGGTATGGCTAATTTTAAGGATCAGATTCCTGCATTAAATGTAAACCTCTAAGTCAAGATGATTTTTTGTATTTATATGGACTATAATTAGTTTCTAGGGTTAATTCTAAGTAGGCTCATTTCTAATTTTTTTTATTCCCATAAATGGAAATATTCCTAAGAAAATTAGTAAAGCCCAAAACTGATCACTGTGCAGTATAATAGTTTTATCTATAAATGTAATAAAAGTTACATGTACATGTTTAGAATATCAGCATATATAAAAATTTAGTTAACTAGTAACAAAATATTTACTAAAAAAAAAAAAGAGAGAGTCACATTCCAGGAGCTTTCTAAGTATGAATTTGTGAGCAGAATTTAAAGATTTAGAGTCCATCTAGCAAAAGATTTCCTTGTGGAGAAAAAAAAAGAACTTTATTTATTTATTTATTTATTTATTTATTTATTTATTTATTGAGACAGAGTCTTGCTCTGTTGCCCAGGCTAGAGTGAGTAGTGTGATCTCGGCTCACTGCAACCTCTGCCTCCTGGGTAAAAGCAATTCTCCTGCCTCAGCCTCCCATGTAGCTGGGACTATAGGCATGCACCACCATGCCTTTCTAATTTTTCTGTTTTTAGTAGAGATGGGGTTTCACCATGTTGGTCAGGCTGATGTCGAACTTCTGACCCCAGGTGATCCTCCCGCCTCAACCTCTCAAAGTGCTAGGATTACAGGCATGAGCCACTGTGCCTAGCCAAAAAAAAAAGGAACTTTAAATCAGTGATTCTTATCCACTTTCCCACTCTACACTGGAGTAATATGGCATATTCCCATCAACAGTGGTGTCTCCTCACTGGAAAAGAATAGAAGAAGGGGTAACTAAGGGGAGCCCCCAATTGATTTTAATACTCTCCAACTGAGGTACCCACCCTTCAGGTCCTCTCTTGGGAATTGCTTATTAAAATAGATTTAAATCTAATGGGTACTTATCCAATTGCTTTCTCTAATTACAAATTTAAAGTGGCATTGCTTTAGTTTTTGTTTATAAATATTTCAACCTAAACATTTGTATAGATATAATGTGCATACTTGCTAATTCATTTGCTGACTATCTTTGTTTTGTATACAAACATTACTTGCATTAAGTTATTATAAAACAGGGGAAATGTACAGTAAAGGGGTGAATAATGGATATGAAGATGTGATTATTCTATCTCCATTATTACAGCACCATCTAGTAGAAAACCAGGAGACCCCCTCGTCATTTCGGATATCAAGAAAGGAAGTGTGGCACACAGGTAAGGAAAATAGGTTTTCTGATTCATTTTAAGCCCTCTCTTAATTTAAGTATACATGATACCTTCCACACCCAAAGCAAACCTTTCTAATGGGTCACTGTATTTTCAAAAACTTCCAAGGAGCCACTGTTAATTGATCATATTTGACATCCCTAGTTGCAGTGGCTCCATAGATCTTCTCCTGGTTATCAATTTATTTATACACAGCTGAAAACGTTTCTTAGGGTCTCTCATGAGTCTAGCATAGGCTCTCCTTCACTGATCATCTTCCGTTCATTTTCTGACCAAAACAAAAACCTGAAAGTAGCCGCACTTATTAGAGGTACCCAAACAGAGGTGATAACTTGTGCAAGAGTTTTGCTGTTACCAGAATATCCCCACTGGGCAAGCAAGATTCTTGAGCGTTAAAATGTTCATGTCACCTATTTGGCCCATATGCCATCAAAATCAGGACGTCTCAAATTTTTAATTTCATAAATAAAAATATTTTTAAATGATTGAGGATACTGATATAAGACCATTAACTTTCTTTTTGTTTTCCAATTCAGGACTTAAAAATTTCAACCTATTATCACAATTATTTTATTAAATAAATACTTTATTTTATTTTTGAGACAGAGTGTCTCCTCTGTCACCCATGCTGGAGTGCAGCAGTATGATCTCGGCTTACTGAAACCTCTGCCTCCTGGGTTCATGTGATTCTCCTGCCTCAGCCTCCCAAGTAGCTGGGATTACAGGTGCGCACCACCATGCCTGGCTAATTTTTGTATTTTTTTACTAGAGACGGGTTTTCGCCATGTTGGCCAGGCTGGTCTCAAACTCCTGACCTCAGGTGATCCACCCACCTCAGCCTCCCAAAGTGCTGGGATTACAAGTGTGAGCCACCACATCCAGCCCAAGAAATACTTTAACATTAGAAAAGTAGGAAGGACATTGTATGAGTTTAGAAATGTATGTACAGGCTCCACTGCTATGACAAAGAGACATCTAAAGACAGTGGATCAAACAAGACAGAAGTTTCTCTCTTAAAACAGTTGGGAGATAGGCAGGCAATCCAGGGCTGAGGGAGCCATCCCAGCAGCTTGTCAGTTATTACCATTTTTTTTTAATTTTTAATTTTTGTGGGTATATAGTTGGTATATATATTTATGGGATACAAGAGATATTTTGATAAGGCATGCAATGCATAGTAATTACATCATGGAGAATAGGGTACCCATCCCCTCAAGCTTTTATCCTTTGTGTTACAAGCAATCCAATTATACTCTTTTAGTTATTTTTAAGTGTGCAGTTAAATTACTACTGACCATAGTCACCCTGTTGTGCCATCAAATACTAGGTCTTATTCATTCTATTTTTTTTTTGTACCCATTAACCATCCCTACTTTCCCCACCCTGACCCCCCCACTACCCTTCCTAGCCTCTGGTAACAATCCTTCTACTCTCTATCTCCATGAGTTCAATTATTTTGATTTTTAAATACCATAAATAAGTGAGAACATGTGATGTTTGTATTTCTGTGCCTAGTTTATTCCACTGAACATAATGACCACCAGTTCCATCTAATGCATTGCAAGTGACAGGATCTTGTTCTTTTTTATGCCTGAATGGAACTCTGTTGTATATATGTATCACATTTCTTTTATCCATTTATCTCTCAATGGACACTTATGTTGCTTCCAAATCTTGGCTGTTGTGAACAGTGCTGCAGCAAACATAGGAGTTCAGATATCTCTTCAATATTCTGATTTCCTTTCTTTTGGGTATATACCCAGCAGTGGGATTGCCGGATCATATGGTAGCTCTCTTTTTAGTTTTTTGAGGAACCTCCAGCTATTTTTATGGTGGTTGTACTAATTTACATTCCCATCAACAGAGTATACAGGTTTCCCTTTCCTCCACATTCTCTCCAGCATTTGTTATTGCCTGTCTTTTGGATAAAAACCACTTTAACTGGGGTCAGATGATATCTCATTGTAGTTTTGATTTGCATTTCTCTGATGACCACTGATGTTGAGCATCTTTTCATATGCCTGTTAGCCATGTGTATGTCTTCTTTTTAGAAATGACTATTCAAATATTTTGGTCATTTTTTAATAGGATTACTAGATTTTTTTTCCTATAGACTTGTTTGAGCTCCATGTATATTCTGGTGATTAATCCCTTGTCAGATGGATAGTTTGCAAATATTTTATCCTGTTATGTGAGCTGTCTCTTCACTTTGTTGATTTTTTTTCTTTGCTATGAAAAAGCTTTTTCACTTGTTGTGATCCCATTTGTCCATTTTGCTTAGGTTGCCCACGCTTGTGAGGTATTAAGACATATTTGCCCAGACCAATGTCCTGGAGAGTTTCCCCAATGTTTTCTTGTGGTAGTGTCATAGTTTGAAGTCTTAGATTTAAGTTGTTAATCCACTTTGATTTGACTTTTGTATATGACAAGAAATAGCTGTCTAGTTTTATTCTTCTGCATGTTAATATTCCGTTTTCCCAGCACCATTTATTGAAGAGATTGTCTTTTCCCCAGTGTATGTTCTAGGCACCTTTGTCAAAAATGAGTTCACTGTAGGTATGTGGATTTGTTTCTGGGTTCTCTGTTCTGTTCCATTGGTCTATGTGTATATTTTTATGCCAGTACCATGGTGTTTGGGTTCTATATGTCTGTAGTATAATTTGAAGTCAGATAATGGGATTCTTCCAATTTTGTTCTTTTTGCTCAGGATGGCATTGGGTATTCTAGGTCTTTTGTGGCTCACTATAAATTTTAGGATACTTTTATCTATTTCTGTGAAGACTGTCATTGGTATTTTGATACAGATAGCATTGAATATGTAGATTGCTCTGGGTAGTATGGACATTTTAACAATATTGAGTCTTCTGGTTTATAAACATGTATTTTTTTTTTCTATTCTTTTGCGTGCTCTTCAATTTCTTTCATCAGCGTTTTACAGTTTTCATTGTAGCTCTTTCACTTCTTTCATTAAGTTAATTTCTACGTATTTGATTTTATTTGTGGCTCTTGTAAATGGGATTGTGTCTTTAATTTCTCTTTCAGGTTGTTCACTGTTGGCATATAGAAATGCTACTGATTTTTGTATTATTGATTTTGAAGCCTGCAACTTTACTGAATTTTTTTAATCAGCTCTAATAGTTTTTTTTCGTGGAGTCTTCAGGTTTTTCCAAATGTAAGATCATGTCATCTGCAAACAAGGATAATTTGACTTCTTCCTTTCCAATGTTGATATGCTTTTTTCTTTCCCTTGTGGGATTGCTCTAGCTAGGACTTCCAGTACCATGTTGAATAACAGTGGTGACAGTGAGCATCCTTGATGTGTACCAGATCTTAGAGGAATGGAATGGCTTTCAGTTTTTCCTCATTCAGTATGATACTAGCAGCAGCTGTGTTGTATATGGCTTTTATTATGTCGAGGTATATTTCTTCTATACCCCAGTTTTTTGAGGATTTTTATCCTGAGGGATGTTAAATTTTTTTCAAATGCTTTTTCAGCATCAATAGAAATGATCATGTGATTTCTGTCCTTTATTCTATTGACATGATGTGTCTCACTGATTGATTTGCATAGCTTGCACCATCTTTGAATCTCGGGGTTGTGATCCAGCTTGGTTGTGAATCATCTTTTTAATGTATTTGTGACTTCACTTTGCTAGTATTTTGTTAAGGATTTTTGCATTAATGTTCATTAGAGGTTTTTGGCCCATAGTTTTCATTTTGTTTTTCTTTCGCGTGTGTGTGTGTGTGTGTGTGTGTGTGTGTGTGTGTGTATCTTTGTCTGATTTTGTTATCATGGTAATACTGGCCTCATAGAATGAGTTTGGAAGGATTTCCTCCTCCTCTGTTTTTCAGAATAGTTTGAGCAGGATTGATATTAGTTCTTTAAATGTTTGATAGAATTAGGCAGTGAAGCCATTGGGTCCCAGGTTTTCCTTACTTGGAAGCTTTTTATTATGACTTCAATCTTGTTACTTATTACTGGTCTGTTCAGGTTTTGAATTGCATCATAGTTCAATCTTGGTACATTGTATGAGTCTAGAAATTTATTCATTTCCTCTAGCTTTTCTAATTTATTGGCATATAGTTGCTCATAGTAGCCACTAATGATTCTTTGAATTTCTGTGATATCAGTTCTAATGTCTCCTTTTTCATCTCTGACTTTATTTAGTTGGGTTTTCTCCTTTTTTTATTTTTGTTATTAGTCTGGCTAAAGCTTTGTCCATTTTGTTCACCTTTTAAAAAACATTTTGTTTCATTGATCTTGGCATTGTTTTCTTCTTTTCAAATTCATTTATTTTTGCTCTGATCTTTGTTATTTATTTTCTACCACTAATTTTGGGTGCAGTTTGCTCTTGTTTTTCTGATTCTTTAAGATGCATTGTTAGTTTATTTATTTGATGTCTTTGTTCTTTTTTGATGTAGGCACTTACAGTTAAACATTTCCTGCTTAGTGCTGCTTTTGCTGTATCCCATTGGCTTTAGTATGTTGTGTTTCCATTATCATTTGTTTCAATACATTTTTTAACTTTCTTACTAATTTCTTCATTGGCCCACAGGTCACTCAGAAGCATGTTGTTTCATTTCCATGTGTTTGTATAGTTTAAAAAATTCCTCGTGGTTTTTTGTTTTCTTCAAATTTTATTTTAAGTTCCAGGGTACATGTGCAGGATGTGCAGGTTTGTTACATTGGTAAACATGTGCCATGGTTTGCTGCACAGATCAACCTATCTTCTAGGTATTAAGCCCAGTACCCATTAACTATTCTTCCTGATGGTCTCCCTCCCATCATCTCACCCATGAGAGGCCCCACTGTGTGTTGTTGCTTCCAGTGTGTCCATGTGTTCCCGTTGTTCAGCTCCCACTTATAAGTGACAACAAGCAGTGTTTGGTTTTCTGTTTCTGTGTTAGTTTGCTGAGGATAAAGGCTTCCAGCTCTATCCATGTACCTGCAAAGGACATGATCTCATTCCTTTTTATGGCTGCATAGTATTCCATAGTGTATATGTATCACATTTGCTTTATCCACTCTATCATTAATGGGCATTTGGGTTGATTCCATGTATTTGCTATTGTCAATAGTGCTGCAATGGACATACACATGCATGTATCTTTATAATAGAATAATTTACATTCCTTTGGATATATACCCAGTAATGGGATTGCTGGGTCAAATGGTATTTCTGCTTCTAGATCTTTGAGGAATTGCCACACTGTCTTTCACAATAGTTGAACTAATTTACGTTCCCACCAACCGTGTAAAAGCATTCCTTTTTCTCTGCAGTCTCACCGACATCTGTTGTTTCTTTACTTCTTCATAATTGCCATTCTGACTGGCATCAGATGATATCTCATTGTGATTTCAATTTGTGTTTCTCTAATGATCAGTGATGATGAGCTTTTTCTCATATGTTTGCTGACTGCATGAATATCTTCTTTTGAGAAGCGAAGTTCTTTATAGACTCTGGATATTAGCCCTTTGTCAGATGGATAGATTGGGAAAATTTCCTCCCATTCTGTAGGTTGTCTGTTCACTCTGATGATAGTTTCTTTTGCTGTGCAGAAGCTCTTTAGTTTAATTAGATCCCATTTATCAATGTTTGCTTTTGTTGCCATTGCCTTTGGCATTTTTGTCATGAAATCTTTGCCTGTGCCTATGTCCTAAATGGTATTGTCTAGATTTTCTTCTAGGGTTTTTATAGTTTTGGGATTTAGATTTAAGTCTTTAATCCATCTTATTTTATTTTATTTTATTTTATTTTATTTTATTTTATTTTATATAAAGTGTAAGGAAGGGGTCCAGTTTCAGTTTTCTTTGTATGGTTAGCCAGTTCTCACAGTGCCATTTATTAAATAGGGAATCCTTTTCCCATTGCTTGTTTCTGTCAGATTTGTTGATGATCAGATAGTTATGGGTGTTTGGTCTTATTTGTGAGTTCTGTATTCTGTTCCTTCGGTCTATATGTCTATTTTTGTGCCAGTACCATGCTGTTTTGGTTACTGTAGCCTTGTACTATAGTTTGAAGTTGGGTAGTATGATGCCTCCAGCTTTGTTCTTTTAGCTTAGGATTGGTTTGGCTATACGAGCTCTTTATTGATTCCACATGAATTTTAAAACAGTTTTTTTCTAATTCTGTCAAGAATGTCAAAGGTAGTTTAACAAGCATGGCATTAAATCTATAAATTACTTTGGGCAGTGTGGTCATTTTCACGATGTTGACTTTTTCTGTCCATGAGCATGGAATGTGTTTCTATTTGTCTGTGTCCTCTCTGATTTCTTTGAACAGTGGTTTGTAGTTCTCCCTGAAGAGGTCCTTCACTTCCCTTATTAGCTGCATTCCTAGGTATTTTATTCTCTTTGTAGCAATTGTGAATGGGAGTTCTTTGATTATTTGGCTCTCTGCTTGCCTGTTGTTGGTGTATAAGAATGCTAGTGATTTTTGCATGGTGATTTTGTATGTTGAGACTTTACTGAAGTTGCTTATCACAGCTTGGGAAGCTTTTGGGCTGAGATGATGGGGTTTTTTAGATATAAGATCATGTCATCTGCAAAGACAATTTGACTTCCTCTCTTCTGATTTGAATACCCTTTATTTTTTTCTCTTGCCTGATTGCCCTGGTCAGAACTTCCAATATACTATGTTGAATAGGAGTGGTGAGAGGGCATCCTTGTCTTGTGCTGGTTTTCAAGGTGAATGCTTCCAGATTTTGCCCATTCAGTATGATATTGGCTGTGGGTTTGTCCTATATGGCTTTTACTATTTTGAAGTATGCTCCTTCAATACCTAGATTATTGAGAGTTTTTAAATGAAGGGATGTTGAATATTATTGAAGGCCATTTCTGCGTCTATTGAGATAATTATGTGGTTTTTGTCTTTAGTTCTGTTTATATGTTGAATCACATTTATTGTTTTGTGTATGTTGAACCAACCTTGCATCCCAGGGATGAAGTCAACTTGATCATGGTGGATAAACTTTTTAACGTGCTGCTGGATTCAGTTTGCCAGCATTTTATTGAGGATTTTTGCATCCATGTTTATCAAGGGCATTAGCCCAAAGTTTTTTCTCATTGTTGAATATCTCTCCCAGGTTTTGGTATCAGCATGATACTGGCCTCATAAAATGAGTTAGGGACAAATTCCTTATTTTCAATTGTTTGGAATAGTTTCAGAAGAAATAATACCAGCTCATCTTTGTACCTCCGTTAGAATTCAGCTGTAAATCCATGTGGTCCTGTGATTTTTTTGGTTGGTAGACACTATTTATTACTGTCTCAATTTCAGAACTCTTTATTGGTCTGTTTGTTCTCATTAGTTTCAAATAATTTCTTGATTTCTGCCTTAATTTTATTATTCACCCGAGGGTCACCTGGGGGCAGGCTGTTCAATTTCCAAAGTAGTAGTGTGGTTTAGAGCAAATTTCTTAATCTTGAGTTTAATTTGATTGTGCTGTGATTTGAGAGACTGTTATGATTTCAGTTATTTTGCATGTGCTGAGGAATGTTTTACTTCCAATTATGTGATCGATTTTAGAGTAAGTGTCATGTGTCAATGAGAAGAATATATATTCTGTTGTTTTGGAGTGGAGAGTTCTGTAGCTATCTATCAGGTCCACTTGATCCAGAGCTGAGTTCAAGTCCTGAATATCTTTGTTAATTTTCTGTCTCAATGATCTGTCTAATATTGTCAGTGGGGTGTTACAATCTCCCACTATCACTGTGTAGGAGTATAAGTTTCTCTGTAGGTCTCTAAGAACTCTCTTTATGAATCTGGGTGCTCCTGTATTGGGTACATATACATTTAGGATACTTAGCTCTTCTTGTTGAATTGAACCTTTTCTTCTGTCTTTGTTGGTTTAAAATCTCTTTTCTCACAAACTAGGAGTGCAGGCTCTTCTTTTTTCAGTTTTTCATTGCTTGGTAAATTTTCCTCCATCACTTTATTTTGAGCCTATGTGTGTCACTGCATATGAGAAAGGTCTCTTGAAGACAGCATACCAATAGGTCTTGGCGCTCTCTTTATCCAGTTTGCCATTCTGTGTCTTTTAACTGGGGCATTTAGCCTGTTTACATTTAAGTTTAGTGTTGATATGTGTTAATTTGATCCTGTCGTCATGATGCTAGCTGGTTATTTTGTAAACTTGTTTATGTGGTTGCTTCTTAGTGTCACTGGTCTGTGTATTTCAGTGTGTTTTTGTAGTGGCTAGTAATGGTTTTTCCTTTCCATATTTAGCACTTCCTTCAAGAGCTCTGGCAAGGTAGGCCTGGTGGTGATGAATTCCCTCAGCATTTAGTTGTCAGAAAAGGATCTTATTTCTCCTTTACTTATGAAGTTTAGTTTGGCCAGATATGAAATTCTGGATTGGAAATTATTTTCTTTTAGAATGTTGAATATTGGCCCCCAAACTCTTCTGGCTTGTAGGTTTCTGTAGAGGTCTGATGTTGGTCTGATGGGCTTCCCTTTGTAGGCATCCTGGCTTTTCTTTCTGGCTCCCCTTAACATTTTTTTCGTTCATTTTGACCTTGGAGAATCCAATGAGTTTGTGTCTTGGGGTTGATCTTCTCATGTAGTATCTTACTGAGGTTCTCTGGATTTCCTATATTTGAATGTTGGCCTATCTTGCTAGGCTTGGGAAGTTCTCCTGGATTATATCCTGAAGTATGTTTTCCAACTTGGTTCTGTTCTCCCCATCTCCTTCAGGTACCCCAATCAGTCATAGATTTGGTCTTTTTACATAATCCCATACTTCTTGGAGGTTTTGTTTATTCCTTTTTATTCTTTTTTCTCTATTCTTGTCTGCCTGTCTTATTTCAGAAAGATAGTCTTCAACTCTGAGATTCTTTGTTCCACTTAGTCTGTTTGGCTATGGACACTTGTGATTGCATTGTGAAGTTATCATGTTGTGTTTTTCAGCTCCGTAAGGTCATTTATGTTTCTCACTAAACTGGCTATTCTAGTCATCAGCTTCTGTAATGTTTTATTATGATTCTTAGCTTATTTGCATTGTGTTAGAGTATGCTCCTTTAGTTCAGTGAAGTTCATTATTACCCACCTTTTGAAGCCTACTTCTGCCAATTCAGCCATCTCAGCTTCAGCCCAGTTCTGTGCCCTTGCTGAAGAAGTATTGCAGTTATTTGGAAGAGAAGAGGCACCCTGGCATTTTGAGTTTTCTGCAATTTTATGTTGATTCTTTCTCATCTTTGTGGGCTTATCTGCCTTCAATCTTTGAGGTTGCTGACCTGTGAATGGAGTTTTTGTGGGGTCTTTTTATTGATGATGTTACTGTTGTTGCTTTCTGTTTATTTGTTTTTCTTTTAACAGTCAGGCCCCCCTTCTGTAGTGCTGTTGCGGTTTGCTGGGGGTCCACTATAGACCCCAAGCCTGGGTCCCTCCTGCACCTGGATGTATCACCAGTGAAGGCTACAAAACAGCAAAGACGGGAGCCTGCTCCTTCCTCTGAGAGCTCTGTTCCAGAGGGGCACTGACCTGATGCCTATCTGGTGACCTGGAGACCCCTGTTGGGAGGTCGCACCCAGTCAGGAGGAACGGTATCAGGAACCTGCTTAAAGAAGCAGTCTGCCTGCTCCTTGACAGAGCAGGTGCTCTGTCCTTTGGGGAACCACCCTCATCCAGACCGCCCAGACTCTTCAGAGCCAGCAGGCAGGAAAGGTTAAGTCAACTGAACCAGAGAGACCATGGCTCCCCCTCCTGCAAGGGGCTCCATCCCAAGAAGATCATAATTCTGTCCATAAAACCTTGGCTTAGAGTGAATTTCTTAACCTTGAGTTTAATTTGATTGTGCTGTGGTCTGAGAGACTGTTATGATTTCAGTTATTTTGCATCTGTAGTTGCTGAAATTCCCACAGGTGGTCTATAAGGTTCTTGTACTTGAATATAGATACCTTTCTCTATGTTTGGGAAGTTCTCTGTTATTATCCCTTTGAATAAAGTTTCTACCCCTATCTGTCTCTCTACTTCATCTTTAAGGCCTGTAATTCTTAGATTTGGCCTTTTGAGGCTATTTTTTAGATCCTGTAGGTGTGCGCCATTGTTTGTTTGTTTGTTTGTTTTGAGACGGAGTCTCACTTTGATGCCCAGGCTGGAGTGCAGTGGCGCAATCTTGGCCCACTGCAACCTCTGCCTCCTGGGTTCAAGCAATTCTCCTGCCTCAGCCTCCCAAGTAGCTGGGATTACAGCCACACACCACCATGACCAGCTTTGTGTGTGTGTGTGTGTGTGTGTTTGTACTTTTAGTAGAGACGGGGTTTCACCATGTTGCCCAGGCTTGTCTCAAACTCCTGACCTCAAGTTATCTGCCTACCTCGGCCTCCCAAAGTGCTGGGATTATGGGTGTGAGCCACCATGCCTGACCCAGTTTTTTGTGTTTTTTTTTTTGTTGTTGTTGTTTTTTCTTTTTTCTTTTGTCTTCTCTGGCTATGTATTTTTAAATATCCTGTCTTCAAGCTTACTAATTCTTTCTTCTGCTTGATCAATTATGTTGTTAAGAGACTCTGATGCAATTTTTTAATGTGTCAATTGCATTTTTCAACTCCAGAATTTCTGCTGGATTTTTTTTTTAATTATTTCAATCTCTTTGTTGAATTTATCTAATAGAATTCTGAATTTGTTATCTGTATTATCACAGACTCAAAACTTCATTGTTTCCTCAAAACAGTAATTTTGAATTCTCTGTATGAAAGACCACATATCTCTATTTCTCTGTGATTGGTTTTTCGTGCCTTATTTAGTTCACTTGGTGAGGTCATGTTTTCCTGGATGGTCTTGATGCTCGTGAATGTTCATTGGTGTCTGAGAACTGAAGAGTTAAGTATTTATTATAGTCTTTGCAGTCTGGGCTTGTTTGTACCTGTCCTTCTTGGGAAGGCTTTCCAAGTATTTGAAGGGACTTGCGTGTTGTGATCTAAGTTTTTGGTCACTTCACCTGTATCTCCATTAGGGGGCGCCCCAAGTCCAGTAACACTATGGCTCTTGCAGACTCAAAAATACTGCATTGGTGGTCTTGGGTAAGATCCAGAAGAATCTGGATTACTAGGCAGAGACTCTTGTTCTCTTCCCTTTCTTCCAAACAGATACAGTCTCTCTCTCTGTGCTGAGCTACCTGAAGCTGAGGGGTGAGGGGGTGACACAAGCACCCCTGTGGTCACCACCACTGGGACAATGCTGGTTCAGACCTAAAGCCAATATGATACTAGGTCTCAAATAAGGCTGCCGGTAAACCCTTATCTGGCTACTGCTAGTCCATGTTCACTCAAGGGCCAAAGGCTCTATAATCAGCAGGTGGCAAAGCCAGGCAGGATAGTATCCTTCTTTTCAGGGCAGTGAGCTCCCCCCTGGCCCCTTGCAGGTCTAGAGATGGCATCCAGGAGCCTGGTCCTGGAGACCAAAACCTTAGGAATCTACCTGGTGCTCTATTCTACTATAGCTGAGCTGGCACCCAAGCCACAAGACGAAGTCTTTCCCATCCTTTCTACAAGGAAAGAAGTCCCTCCCCATGGCCACCACTGCTCCAGGCCCATGGCAAGTACTGCCTGACTATTGCCGATGTTCACTCAAGGCCCAAAGGCTCTTTAGTCAGCTTGTGGCAAATGCTGCCAGGGCTGGGACTCTTCTTTCAAGGCAGTGGGCTCCCTTCTATCCCAGAGCAGGTCCACAAACATCCAAGAGCTAAGGCCTAGAATCAGGGACCCCAAGAGCCCACTTGGTACTCTACCCCACTGTTGCAGAGCTGGTACCTAAGCTGCAAGTCCTTTTTACTGTTTCCTTTGCTTTTCTCAAGCAGAAACAGCCTCCCCATAGCCACCACAGCTGGGAATGTGCTGGGTCACACCTAAAGCCAGCACAACTCAGTCTCACCTAAGGCCCACAGCAAGTACTACCTGGCTACTGCTGCTGATTTTATTTTTTTATAATATTTGATTTTATTTATTTTTTGAGACAGAGTTTCATTCTGTTGCCTAGGCTGGAGTGCAGTGGTGTGATCTCAGCTCACTGCAACCTCCACCTCCCAGGCTCAAGTGATTCCCCTACCTCAGCCTCCCGAATAGCTGGGGTTACAGGTGTGTGCCACCACGCCTGGCTAATTTTTGTATTTTTTGTAGAGATGGGGTTTCACCATGTTGGCCAGGCTGGTCTTGAACTTCTGGTCTCAAGTGATCCACCCACCTTGGCCTCCCAAAGTGCTGGGATTGCAGGCATGAGCCGCTGCACCCAGCCATGCTGCTGATTATTCAGGGCCCAAGGGATATTTAGTCAGGAGGTGATAAATGTTGCCAGGACTGGGTCCTTCCCTTCAAGGCAGCAGGTTCCCTTCTGGCCCTGGGTGTGTCTAGAAATGTTGTCTGGGAGCTAAGGCCTGGAAAAGGGGCCTTAGGACTCTGCCCGGTGCCCTGTCATACTATGGCTGAGCTGATATCAAAGTTGCAAGACAAAGTCTTCTTTAGTCTCTCCTCTCCTCTACTCAGGTAGAGTGAAGATTTCTCCAGGAGTTGTGAGCTATACTGTGTAGGGCTAGGGGAGGGGTGTTGCAAGCACTCACTTAGCCACCCCAGCTAGTTTCTCATTAGGTCACATGCCCCCCAAGTCTACTGGCTCTGAGCTCAGCACAGCAGCAGGACTTGTCCAGGAATTGCAGTCCTTGTGGCTTTAAACTGTCTTTTGACTTTATTTAGTACCCGAGAACACTTTAGCGTGCAGCAGTGAGGCGTGCTGGAACTCAAGTTCTGACCACTGGAATAGGTGATTCCCCTGTGCCTAGGGCTAATCTAAATGTTCCCTCTGTGGATATCAGCTGACTTCTGCCCAGTGTTGCTTTCCGCTGTGACAGGGTAGCACTGAGTTTCAATGCAGTCTCTCCCTCACTGTGTTCTCCCTCCCACAAGTGCACAGTTTTTCTCTCTATGCCATGTGGCTGCTGCAGAAGGGGTGGGGAAGGGGCTGGCATCATCAGTTCAAGACCTTCTTTCCTACCCTCTTCAGTGCCTCTTTCAATGATATGAAGTTAAAACCAGGTACTGTGATTGCTCACCTGATTTTTGGTTCTTATAAAGGTGCTTTTCGATATGGATAGTTGTTAAATTTGGTGTTCCTGCAAGGAGGACAGTCAGTGGAGGCTTCTCTTCAGCCACCTTGCTCCACCTCCCTCCTGCTACCATTTTCTAGCTATAGGCAGGAGGTGGGGAGAGTCCCCAGAGAGTCTGGGGCATGCATTTTTAGAGGGTAACTTAAAAGAAGGGAAAAGAGAATGGGTGCTGGGAAACAATCAGCAGTCTCTGGCACAGACATAATGCATAAAAGGCTATTCTTACAAATCTGTGTATATATACATATATGCACGTAGAAACAGGTACATACTACATTCACATTATTTTTTTCGTTTCATTATGGACCTTAAAAATTTTCAACAGACCTACCCTGGTCCACAGCCAGTTTTAGAGTCCCAGTGGCCACTTTCCAAATAAGCTATGGATTCATCTGTAAATTTTCTTGCTACTTCGGCCATAGTAAGTTTCCAGATGCAAGTGGAAATAGCAGAGGTTCAAGCCTTAGGCTTCCACTAACTCTGTTACACCTTGCCTTCTCTCATTCTCTCAGCGCTCTCCTAATAACTGGACTACCAAGGATCAAAAGTAATACAACAATATGGAGAAACACAAGGATACCCGGGTCTATGCAGACCCTCGCCCATTACCTCCCTTCCTAGGAATTGTATGCTTCCTGAGTGACACTTATATATGTTCTTGTTTAATTGAAAAAAGTATAAGAAAAAATGGTTTTAATACTCTGCAATTTAATGTCATGGCAGGCAACCCAAATAAGACTAGAAGAAGGGAGGGAGTTGTCAATAAAGTACAATTTAAAAACAGTTGAACCTCTTTTCCTCTAAAGACTACCACAGTGCTACATTATGCTTAATGCCTCTTTAAATGGCCTAGTTAAGTGCTCATCATTAGTCGTGTGTTACTATGCATTCACTAACAGAACTGGGACCCTGGAACTTGGGGATAAATTGCTCGCAATAGATAATATCCGGCTGGACAACTGTTCCATGGAAGATGCAGTTCAGATCCTCCAGCAATGTGAAGACCTGGTGAAGCTCAAAATCCGCAAAGATGAAGATAATTCAGGTATTGAGAGCATCCTTAGTTAAAACTGATTTTTCGAAATGCCCATCTGTCACCAAAGATATTAGATCTTGATATTTTACATACAACAGCTGGCTAGTGATGTGGCAGCAGTGTTTCACAGCTAGAAGAGTCTTTAAATTTTGTGTTGAGAGTGTAGTACGAATTTTAAATAATGATGCTTGTAAATGATATCATTAAGATAATTTCATTATACAAAACATTATAATTGCATGAAATAATTTTTAAAGATGATATCTAAATCATCGTCTAATCCCACACTAATACAGTGAAACTGGTGGTTTTCTAGTTTTTGTTGATATTCCTATGGCATAACTATAAACAAGTGGATGTTGCATTTTTTGCCTAATTTTACATTATAAACATTTGATCATTTTATAAACTCTGAATATCTATCATTTTTATTGACTGCCTGTGATTTACCTTTCTTCTCTTCTTAAATCACTATATTGCTTCCAACTGTTTCATTATTGTAAATAGTACTCTTATAGACATCTTTATACATAGATATCTTTATTCAGCTTTTCAACTTTTTTTTTCTTTTGAATTAGTTCCTGAGAAAATATTCCTAGAAGCAGGATGGCTGAGTAAGAATACAAAGGAAATGTCTATGATTCCTGAGGAGCCAGTCATGCCTTATGTTGCTTTTCAAAAGGGCTATATACATTTTTTAGGCCCTCCAATGAAACTTAGGAGGGCATAGAATCATCTGAAGCGTTTGTTAAAACACAGATCCTGGGCACCACCCCAGGTGGGACCTGAGATTCTGGATTCCTAATAAACATCCAGATGCTGCCACAGCTGTGGTGCAAGGAGCACACTTCGGGTTGCCCTGAAATACGAGACATCCTGTCTGATTATGATAAGAATATAGAGCCAATTGAAAAGTGTCCATTCATCAAAAGAGTCAGATAATGTGGGGAATTACAGAATGTGATATGGATCCATAAACATTTCATTTACAATTTTGCCAATCTTGTGGGTAAAGTCAAGGCCTTTCCTATGAACATGGTTCTGCTGATTATAGTCACAAGTCTAAATGTTTGCCTAAACCATATCCACAATATGGGTAAAGTCAAGGCCTTTCCTATGAACATGGTTCTGCTGATTATAGTCACAAGTCTTTTTGTTTGTTTGCCTAAACCATATCCACAATATATATTTTATGACTTCCAGTTTTATTTTGGTTTGGTTTGGTTTTTAATGCAGTGAGACTTTAAAGAATTTATAACAATCTGAATGCCTCCTCCACCTAGATTTTGGTCTTCCCCAGTGTTTTAGAGTTTTTCTGCTAGGTAATTAACAGTAGATTTTATGTTTGTTTGTTTGTCTGTTTTGTGTTTGTTTTGTGTGGCACACCCAGGCTGGAGTGTGCCATGGAGTGCAGTGGTGCCAACTCTGCTCACTGCAACCTCCACCTCCCAGGTTCAAGCAATCCTTGTGCCTCAGCCTCCTGAGTAGCTGGAATTACTGGCATGCATCATCTTTCCTGGCTAATTGTTATATTTTTAGTAGAGATGGAGTTTTGCCATGTTGACCAGGCTGGTCTCAAACTCCTGACCTCAATTGATCTGCCCACCTCGGCCTCCCAAAGTGCTGGGATTTCACGTGTGAGCCACTGCGCCTGGCCATAGATTTTTGCCTAACGAACCCTTATTGAATCTTTCCCAACCGTTGGATTTTATTTTCATAGAACAAGTACATTCATATTTCATAGGTTATATAAGATTAATTAAATTACATAGTTAAAATAACAAGTACAGCTGGCATAAACAGGTTTAGGAATAAACATAATTGCCTCTAAATTTTGAAGTTTACAACTCAAGCAGGAGCAGGAGCAGAAGTGCAGAGGGGCTAGATAAAGAAACATATTGCTCTGGAGCATGCCATGGCATTGATCTGTACATTTTATGATAGAGGATGAACAGCCACAATTAATTCAGTAAATTGGTTAAGTGGAGATTGGTTGAGAGAGCATCTACTGTATATAATTTCATTGCAACCAGTAATGAAGTTGTGGCAATGTTCTGGGATTTCCTTAATCAGGTCATCTAGAACTAGAGTTCATGGTTATGTCAGGCTATGTGTTTATGATTCCTATTCAAAGTAAAAAAAAAAAAAAAAAAAAAACTATAGTTGCATCCATCAGTACAATTGATGATGATGATATCCAAATATATTTTATAACCAATGTTTAAAAATATGCACAGGTTTGCACTAATTATTTTCTAAGCAACTGATTTTCTGTGCCAACATTTGCATTTCTCTCCTTACAAGCCTGCTTCAGTTGCACTTTCTTTTGGGGATTTATTTCAAAACAGGGAGTAAGCCTTTAGCATCAGCCTGGGTTCTGTCCTAGTCAAGAGGCAAAGCCCTGTGGAGAAACCTGTTTTGCATGATTTGCCCTGCTCAGCAGATGTCAGCTACCTTCCTTGCAAAGTGAAAAAGCCAAGCCAGAGATGAATGTGTGTAGTGGGCACAGTTGGCAATGCATCCAATTTCAAAGCCAGGCTGTGTCTGCCGGTTGGCAGGAGTTTCCCAAACAACTGAGCACTTGGAGAGCTAGACCTTACTTTCAGTTACTGATTTCCTTTGCCTCATTTTCCCCCTTTATACGCTTCCCCTACAATCCCTATTTTTTAATTTTAAGAGGTTCTGGTTTTAAAATCCTAAACCTTCCATAGAAAAACATACAACCACCCAAAATAAGACTATAGATATTGGCATGAGAGACATACTTACCCAAACCAGATTTTCTCATACTGATATACAGAAATATATACTCATTCAGACATGGTTTTACAAAAGATCACTATTTGCAAATTATTCAGCTATTGATTTTGAAGAATTTATGTGATCCTAGTATTCTCTTCCCTTGCAACATTATAATTTGAATACCTGAATTCATTTTTATTCAGAGCAAAGTAAGGGAGGAAAAAAAACATTATTCAAAATGTAAAGCCTGACCACAGATTATTTAAAGGCAAACTAAATCTTCACAAAGAGCAAATGTTTTAAAATCAGACATGATATGATGAAGAATGGAAACTCAGAAGAAGAGACAGTAGGAGGGGGATGAGGGACCAAAAAAAACTACTTATTGAGTACAATGTGCAGCACTTGGGTGATGGGTGCACCACAATCTCAGGCTTTACCACTACACAATTCATCCAGGTAATGAAAAACCACTTGTACCCTTAAAGCTATTGAAATAAATTCTTTTAAAAATATCAGACCTCAGTTTAAAGTTCAACTCTACCACATTTGAGCTGTGAGAGTTTGGGCAACTTGCTAAACTTGTCTGAGATTTGGTCCCATTTTCAGTACCATCTACATAATGATACCCATCTCAGGGAGCTGTTGTAACTTACTGAAAGAAATACTGGCACAGTCCATACTCCACTCAGTAAGTGGGGACTATTTGTATTCTAATTACCTCCTGAAATCCCTTTCTCTGCATTCGTTCTGATCCTTTATCAAGATATGACTGAGTGGAAAATAAGCATTGATCCTTCGGACAGTCACTGATTTTGAAAGTTTGATATTATGCTTAATCTGAAATTATGCTGGTGATCAGAACGATCCCATTAAATAGTTGCCATGCTTTGTCTCAATATTTTTGAATGGTAATATTCAGTGTATATTCTCCACCCCCAGAAATGTTGCTCATACTAATGTAGGCCCTCTGCACTTCAGGAGTTTTCCAGTCCTTTAACGGCTGGCTGCTCTCCTTCCTTCAATGATGATTCTCTCTCCGGTCACAGGAAGTTTATAACTATACTTGATGTAACTTGGTTTCCTAAGCTAGCTTGTACTGCAAATGGGATTTAACAGATACTGCTTCAAAATGTAAGCATTTCTTCCAGCTTCGCACGTCTCACTACCCTGCTGTGTACCTTACCCAAGGAGATGGTAGAACTATTCCCAAATGCTGCTGAAGCCCTCGATTTTCAGTCATGCCATCAGCATTCATTTATTGTCTATGAAGTATCAGGCAATGACTACCGGTTCTTAGATAAAAAGGACACAATCCTGCCCTTAAATCAGTTACCACCAAATAGGAGAAACAAAAGAAAATCAATAATTAACAATATAGTGAATGTCGTAAGGATATGCACAAAATATTCCACAATGGTAAGAGAATGTGAAGGCATCCATTTGAGCCTGAGGACCTCAAGAAAAAGATTCTAACCACCTGGGTCCCGAAGAGGTTTGTGAAGTGGTGCAGAAAGTTAGGGACAGCATGGCACACTCCAGTAGGCAGATATGGCTCAAGCAGAACATATGTGCAAGGACTTGGTAGTAGGTAAGCTAGAAAGGTATACTGGAGCCAAGTCATTATGGGCCTTGTAAATCATGTTAGTAAATTTGAATTTTATCCCAGAAACCAGTGGGGAGCCATTAAAGGAATTAAAACAGGAATGAGGCCCACTGAACTTGGTTAGTGACCACTGGTTTTAATCACTTTACGAAAGCGCTGAATGAGCCATTCAAGAGAGTCTGAATTAACTCTGCTTCTAGCCCAAGCTGGGGGAAACAGTGGAATGAAAGACGAAGAACGCCAGACTGGCTTCATAACTGACAAGTGGGAAACTTAGGCAAATTAACTTCTCTGAGGCCGGGCGCGGTGGCTCAAGCCTGTAATCCCAGCACTTTGGGAGGCCGAGGCGGGTGGATCACGAGGTCAGGAGATCGAGACTATCCTGGCTAACATGGTGAAACCCCGTCTCTACTAAAAATACAAAAAACTAGCCGGGCGTGGTGGCGGGCGCCTGTAGTCTCAGCTACTTGGGAGGCTGAGGCGGGAGAATGGCGTGAACCCGGGAGGCGGAGCTTGCAGTGAGCCGAGATCACGCCACTGCACTCCAGCCTGGGAGACACAGCGAGACTCCGTCTCAAAAAAAAAAAAAAAAAAAAAAAAAAAAAAAAAAAAAAAAAACAACTTCTCTGAGCATGAGTTTCCTCATCTGTAAATGTCCATTTAATGCTTCCTTTAATTGGCTGTTTTAAGGATTAAAGGAGGAGATACATACATATATATACACACACACACATACATATATTTAAATTAAAGGAGGAGATGTGTGTGTGTGTGTGTGTGTGTGTGTGTGTGTGTGTGTGTTTGTTTTGTTTTGTTTTGTTTTGTTTTTGAGATGGAGTTTTGCTCCTGTCACCCAGGCTGGAGTGTAATGGCAGGATCTCGGCTCACTGCAACCTCCACCTTCCAGGTTCAACCGATTCTCCTGCCTCAGCCTCCCAAGTAGCTGGGATTACAGGTGCCTGCCACAACCATGCCCAGCTAATTTTTTGTATTTTTAGTAGAGATGGAGTTTTGCCATGTTGGGCAGGCTAGTCTCGAACTCCTGACCTCAGGTGATCCGCCCACCTTGGCCTCCCAAAGTGCTAAGATTACAGGCGTGAGCCACCGCGCCTGGCCTAAAGGAGGTAATATATTTAAGAACTCACCAATAAGTTTGCACTTAGTAAGGCCTAATGAATGCTGACTATCAGTAGTCATTACTGTATTTGGATATTTTAAAAGTGAATTTAAGCTCTATTTAACAATGGCCAAATCTTTTGGAACACTTGGAGTTGTAGGTGTTTTTCTCTCTCATTCTGGATTCAGCCTGGACCATCCTGCCTTCAGGAGCTTCTGCGTTTGTCGTCTTCCATTACTGCAGGAATGTAACTCAGGTAGTGTCCAGTGGTTCTTGTGTGGGTCCAAGGCTCTGGGATTCCTGAGGCTGTGACCCAATCCCCAGGTCCTCAGCAATGCAAATAATCCCCTTGAAAAAAATCTATTGTTTGTCTTGATTGCTTCTGAGTCCAAAGTGAATGAAGAGAGTTGGAAGACCTGGCTAAGGCCTGAGAGGAAACCCTGAAACAAAGCAACAGAGACTTTTGGGGATTTGCAGGAAGAGATAGAGGTTTGCAAATCTATCACATATAGTTTTCAAAACTCGGCTTTGTATTACCACCCTTTTGTCAATCAAATATACAGCTATTAATGATTTCTCACTTGGTTTGGGGAATCTTATTCTAATATATAGCATATTTTTGGAGACCATAAATCAATACTTGACCTTCCTGGGCTCTAATCTGTGTAAAAAAATCATTTTCAGGCTGCAGCTTGTCCTATTCAAAGCAAATTACCTTTATCCAGCCTTATTAGTGATTAAATTAGTCCTTTGAAGACAGATTCATATTTTGGGCTTCAAATATATATAGTTCACCAGTGTTAAGCCAAGCTAAGTAATTTGTGGTAGCTTTTCCCCCTAACCCCAGATTGGAGTATTGGAGTAGCAGAGATGCCCCTTTCCAAGCTCCCAAGAATGATCTCGGCTGTGCTTGGAGCACTGGAAGGAGGTGTGTTGAAAAGAAGCTGGCTGCAAGAAGGACCTATGATAAAAAGTACTTTTCTCTTCAGGCTTGATTTCATAAAGGGATGGCTCTCCAACTTGAGTGTGCATCAGAATCACCGAGAAGATGTTAATCCACAGATGACTAGGCCCCTCTCCCAGAGTTCCCATTCCTATTGGTCTGTGGGGTAGGGATTCTCAGTCAAATGCAAACTTGAGAATTTGTATTTGTAACAAGTTCACAGATGATGCCAAAACTGCTGGTCCTAGAACTACACTTTGAGAAATGCTGTCACAAACAAACCTAGTTTTGAGACTTAAAATTATCACTTACACAAAGAAATTTGAATTCTACTCTGAAAACACTTAGCAATTGCTTGGACGTCTCCTGATATATCATTGTGACATGCCTATATAAAATGACTGTGTAGCAATAAGGGAGCTGTAGACAGTGTTGCTCAAATGGTTTACTTTCTCAGGCCTGTCCAACTCCAAGAAATTTAGCTGTACTCTAAAATTAATTCCATCACTTTTAGTTGAAGTGAACTTTGATTGACCTGCACATGTATGCCTTCCAAAGGCTCTCCCCCAAATCCAAGCCTCCTATTTGGCCACAGAAGCAGCTACCATTATGGATTCAAGCCAGATAGTGTTCATTTTGTTAAACAAGCAGCATTCAAGAAGCCTGAAAATAACATTGCACATTAGTAATGCAGCAATTTTGCATCTGTTCTGTGCTTCCATTAATTTTCTTAACTAGAGCTGAGCAGAACAAACAAGTAGGCTTGCCCCGTTTCCTGTCTTTCACTAATCGTTGTAAACCTTCTGTTGTGATATAAAAGCTGTTTATAATATCATTAACATCTGCTTAGGCTCACTTTGAAACTTACTGGTGATTCTACTTTTTTCTTTCTCAGAAGTTTCTCTTCTAGTTAAACACCGTAGTTGCTCCTTTCTAAGATTTCTACCTGAAGCAACCTCAAGGAGAGTATATTTAGGAATGCTTCAATCTCCAAAATAGTCTGAGTATTCCTTCCTAAATGGCAGTTATTATCCTCCTCCTAAGCTGCTGGGCCTCACAGATGCCAATTGAGTTAAAGCCCGAGAAGGCAGGTGGAATTGGCAGTTGAACCTGAAGCTGACTCAACACTCCTGGCACGGTGGAGGGAGGAAGTTCTAGGTTTGCTCATCCCCATAATGGCAGCTGAGGTTGTATTCTCAAACTTTGAATGAGATTAGGTTTGCATCACATGTCTTGGAAAAGGAAACTAGACCTTGGCATAGCAGGGAAGCTGACTCGTAAAACTCTCCTGGAGATCTCAGCCTGGGAACCAATGACTACATGCTAATATGCATTCATCCTTCTGCTCACTTGTTCAAGCATTTACTGAGTTCCCTTTGGTACCAGACATAGTTCTAGGCTATGGGGATATGAAGATAAAAATCTCTGTTTTCAAGGTAATCTTATTCTAATGAAGAGCCAAGTAGTGAGATCCTTAAAACATAGAGTGAAAGGTATACGCTAGAACATACATTTCCAAGGGGGGCAAAAATTGGTTCTTAAAATTGGTTCTTGTGGTATCTTGGATATTACATTATGAAAGTTTGTGGCCCTCCAAATCTCAATCATACCTGATTGAATTCTAGTTCTTAATATTTAATTTCTCTCATTAAGGATAATTTAAAAATAATTTCACTCTTCTCGTTATTTGAGAGCAAGAGTGAAAATAAAAGTTTAGAAACATCAGAAGAATGCACAGGAGCTGTGGGTCTCATAGGAAAGCCTCTAGCCCCTCCAGCTAAGCCACCAGGAAGCCTTTCTGGAGGATGAGACTCTGAGCCAAGCTTTAAAGTAAAAGTAGAAATTCTACAGGATAACAAATGAGAGAAAGGTGTTTGTGCATAGGGAGTAACAGGTGCATGGGCTAAAGATGTTAGAAAAGTGCTATTTAAGGAATTGCAGTGGTTCTATGAAGAGAGAATTTAGCAGATTGGATTGGGATGGGGGAGGATGGTGTGACCGACCCTCTGGGGGCCAGCTCAGCTCTTGCAAAGGGGTTATATTTTATTCTTAAAGAACTGAGGAACCAATAAAAAGCTTTAAGTAAGAGAGTAACATTTCAGATTTATGTTTTGAAAATATTCGGGGGAGGAAAAAGAAGAAATTTATGTTGGCAGCAGTGGTGAAAATAGAAGTGGGGAAGAGGGGCAAAGGCTGGATCCCAAGCAGGAAAACTGTTTAGGAGGAAGCCATTGCTATGAAAAACTGGGCAGAGCCAAGATGGGGTCCTTCTCAAGAGCTGGAGAGCTTGCCTTGTGGGCAGACAGGCCATATGGTCTGGAAAAGACTCTGTGCGGGCAGCCATCACCACCCTCTATGAAAGGAAAGCCAGAGTAATTAAATATCTGTTTACACAAGACATCCACATAGGGCTTTCTAAGGGAAATGATATTATTTTATTTTTCAAAAGCTTGTTATTAAATTCAAAATACATACAAAAATAAAAATAGCATAATGAATCACCATGCATCACCCAGTGTTAATGGTGATTTGCTTACAACCAACCTTGCTTCATCTCCCCTCTTAGTCTGGTTTCCCCACCTCACCAGTGGAGTTATGAAGAAATTCCCGGCATCATCTCATCTTTTTACTATTACTAACATATGCCTAAAAAATACTTTTTTAAAACATATAACTAAATAACATCATTAGCAATATTTTTAATATGATAAAATAGTCGCTCAATGTTCACATTTCCCTGATATATATAAAATCCTAATTAAAACCAACTGTTTTTTTTAAAGCAATCTATCCGAGGAAAAAATAGACAAATAGACAGCTTTTTTTTTTTTTTTTTTTTTTTTTTAGAGGGAGCCTTGCTGTGTCGCTCAGCCTGGAGTGCAGTGGCACAATCTCAGCTCACTGCAACCTCCACTTCCCAGGCTTAAGCGATTCTCCTGCCTCAGCCTCCTGAGTAGGTGGTACTACAGCACGTGCCACCACGCCCAGCTAATTTTTGTATTTTTAGTAGAGATGGGGTTTTGACATGTTGGACAGGCTGGTCTCAAACTCCTGACCTAAGGTGATCCGCCTACTTTGGCCTCCCAAAGTGCTGGGATTACAGCCATGAGCCACTGTGCCCGGCCAATAGATACCTTTTTATAACAGTTGGTTTTAATTAGAATTCCAAATGATCTACTCATTGCTTTTGGTTGTAATATCTTTTAAATCTCCCTTTTCTTTCTTTCTTTCTTTTTCTTTAATTTTCTTTTATTTCTTTCTTTTTTTGAGACAGAGTCTCGCTTCATCACCCAGGCTGGAGAGCAGTGACATGATCTCAGCTCACTGCAACTTCCACTTCCTGGGTCAAGCAATTCTCCTGCTTCAGCCTCCCAAGTAGCTGGGACTATAGGCACAAGGCACCACGACTGGCTAATTTTTGTACTTTCAGTAAAGACGGGGATTCATCATGTTGGCCAGGCTGGTCTTGAACTCCTGACCTCAGGTGGTCCACCGCCTTGGCCTCCCAAAGCGCTGGGATCACAGGTGTGAGCCACGAAGCCCAACTAAATCTCCTTTCTCTTTTGTGTTTCTCGCAATATTTGTTAAAGAAAACATAAATCAGCTTCCATTTCTGTCATAATTTAAATAGAGCATCACGTCATCCTGTTTCCACCCCAATGTAATCACAGGAATGTGTCCTTCTTGTTAAGATGTACCATTTCCTAGATTTGCATCTCCATCACTATCTAAACTCATTGGGTGCCCTAATAATTGCCTTCTAGTCAGTGAGGACTCAGATGCCAATAAAAAAATGTCCCCAAATAAGGCAACCTGAAACAGACTATCTTAAAGCCATTTACTTCATCTCTGGTATTATTTTGTCATCTTTGTGTCACAAGTTACACTGTCGAAAAATAACATGGAATACTCACTCTGGGTTGCCTGCAGAATGAGCTGAATAGAACCAGGTACCCCCCTTCTCCCAATGAATGGCACTACCCCCAAATCCCCTTCCCATGGACCACTTTTTGTTTTCATCTGAAGTATGGTTTCCATGGATACTCCCACTAGTTATTGGGTCTCCAGGTCCTGGGCAAGCATCCTTCTCCCCAAAACCCATAAAGAGCGGATGCTCCAACCCAAAATGCTTGGCACCCATTGACAAGTTTGTGCTCATGCTTGCCTTATACAGAGAGCAATAAGGGGTCAAGGTCTTTGCTATGGCATACACACCTCCACTGAATGGCCCACACAGAGTGTCCAGCAGTAACTAATGTTTAACTTTGCCAGGGATTACTAATCAAATGACTCATTCAGAATTTCATCCAGAATATAGTTGACGATGAGGGCTGCAAAGTACATGCAATCTATCCAATAGTGCTCTGTTCATTTAGGTCAAAGCCAGCTCTGAAATGTGACAAAACATCGTACTGTAGGAAAATTTAGACTTTTGACTTCTGCCCGTTATTCAGTTACCCTCTATCTTGATGCTTCTCTCCAGAGCCCTTAGCAGATAATCACCAACTTATTGGCCACAACTTCAGCATCAGCCCAGAAGAAACTTGTGAACCAGCAAACAGAGCTGTTTTAGGTTTGATATGGGAACTTCTCAGCTGCTAATGTAAATTTGATCCCAATGTTGAAGATTTTGTGCCCTAAAATGTTGACTTAAGCATTGCAGTGTGTGGTGGATGGTCTTTAGTTCTGAATATGTGGAGCAAATACGTTGAGTAGAGTGCTCAGAAAGTGGAGATGGTGGCTGCATTCAAAACTCCCAATCTATGGCCAGAAGTGAAGTAAGTGCTGGCAAGAGAGGACACATTGCTTCCCACATGACTCGATAGACCCTTCATTTTATATTCATCCTAATTCTTCACTGAAAACACAATTAATTGAATTAACTCAAGCCTTGCTTTTCCTCCTTATTTTAGGGTTTCATATAGTAAATGAACAGCTGCTCACTGCAAAAATGTGGCCGTGTTAATACTTCACTAGGATGTAGTCTGATTGTAAAAGCTGACTGTTTTGTTAAAGTAGCCACTGAACCATTTCATTGTATCCTCAGGTGCAGAAATGAAACAGTTCCTTAACCATTCACAGCTCCCAGGCCCAAGGAATAAAACAAGAAACGCCCAAGAACTTTAAGCATGTCAGAAGCAAATAAAACCTTTGAATTCTGAGACTTCTTATTTGCAACCCTGACACCATCACAATACCCACCATGTTGAAGGCGGCCCATGATATCTTTCTGGCCAGTGCTTTAGGCAGAGCACATTCACAAGTGTCTTCCACTATAATAATGCTGATTAGCCAGAATTAGTTTATGACAGCGTGGCAGCCTGGTCTATGCTGTTGAAACATAGTTTACAACAGCTTTTACTCCATTGAAAGAGGAGAGATGATCATTCAAACTTCCACTTTAATATCTGTAATTCACTGATAGGACTCACATTAGAAGATAGTAAGTGGAATGATATGTAAGAGATTCTAGATTTCTTGCTGTTGTCTTCAAGTTTACTTATCTAAGTTCCACTTAACCATATATATGTTATCATTTGTTCCAACCCTTAGCAAAATCCACGTTTCTATATCAAAAGTTAGCTTGCATGTAAAGCTTAAAATGGAAACAGCATGACCCGATGTCTTCTTTGTTACTGGGTGACTCTCTCCTCTCAAATTATAATACCTCCTCAGCCATATGTTTATTTCACAGGTATTTACTGCACACTTACCAAATGCTAGATAAGCACTGTCCTAGACATGGACACAGTTGAAAGGTCCTGCAGCCCCAGTTGGGCAGATCTCACACATTTAAAACATAAGTCATTAGGCAGTGTTCCTCTCCCCTGGCACTGACAATGACTGTATCTCTGTATGTGAATGTAAGATCCTACTAAGGAAATGCTCTTCCCCAAAATAATTATTTTCTGAGACATGATACTTCGACGAGGATGTTTTGAATTCCTACTTTATGTGTGAATCTATGTGTCTTACTCCTTTGCCTTTTCCAAAGAAATCAATTATGATTCCTTGGCATTTATTGCAGATGAGCAAGAAAGTTCCGGAGCAATTATTTATACCGTGGAGCTGAAACGCTATGGGGGGCCCCTTGGCATCACAATTTCAGGAACTGAAGAGCCGTTTGATCCTATAATCATTTCAAGCCTCACTAAAGGGGGATTAGCTGAAAGGTAAAATTTGAAGTAACTGTTATAATTACCTGTGTCTGAGATGGGCTTCCTTCCTCACAACCACATAAAAACATGCTCCTCTCTCTGTGGTTATCTGTTGGCTTTTAAAAATCTGCACAAAGGATTGATCTGAGAGCTTGAGAACTCTCAGGCAGAGCTCCGACTTGACTCTGAGGGGCATCTTACAGGCGGTAAAAGATGTCATGGGCTTAGCATTGATATGACTCTCTGAAATGTATAAAATGACCACAATTGACTGAAGATGGATTTGTATTGTGTCCATTTTGAGAGGAGGAAACTAAAGTTCAGGGAGGTTGAATGGCTTGTCCAATTTCATTCAGCAAACACTTGCTGAGCCTCTGTTACCTGACAGGTGCTGCACTTAGCTGCTGTGTGTTCAGAAGAGGGTGATACAGGCATCATCTTATGGGAACAAAGTGTAGTGACCCATTTTAATAATGTCTTAAAATCTGGAATGTCCATTTTTTACTTTGGCAATGATGTATACACACACACCCACTCCCCACCCTCTGCTAAACTGCATTTCTTTCTGAGATGTGTTGTCAGACATATGACAAACCCTACAGGCAAGTCTGTCCTCCAGATCTGTCCTTCCAACCTAGCTCAGGAATACACAAATGCATTGTTCCTGCTAACAACTGGAAACAGTGGTTAGCAAAATAGAGACACAGCATTGCAGAATGTTGGAGCTGCAGTGTACCTTAGAAATTAGCTCAGACAGGCTGGGTGTGGTGGCTCACACCTGTAATCCCAGCACTTTGGGAGGCCAAGGCAGACGGATCACGAGGTCAGGAGTTCAAGACCAGCCTGGCCATCATGGTGAAACCTCACCTCTACTAAAAATACAAAAATTAGCTGGGCATGGTGGTGCATGCCTGTAATCCCAGCTACTTGGGAGGCTGAGGCTGGAGAATTGCTTGAACCCAGGAGGCGGAGGTTGCAGTGAGACAAGATCGCGCCACTGGACTCCAGCCTGAGTGACAGAGCGAGACTCCATCTCAAAAAAGAAAAAAAAAAAAAAAATCTGCAGAAAGAAAGGATGCTGCATGCTATCCACTACATTTGTATTTGGATTTTTAGGGGACTTACCCCATGACTCAGCTTTCTTGGAATTGAAAAAGCACACAAGTTCATTTTAATAACTAATTAAAACAATTTTTAAAATGTTTTTGGAAACTAAAAAGTAATCCACAACATATGCAGTGATCTTACAACATTTCCCAGAAGAAAGCAAGAGGGACTTCTGGAGATCCTTGCCAAGTCTTTATTATGATGAATGTATAAGGTATGTCAGGGAATTTATATTCAGTACCACACAGGGATTATTTCTACCTCTCCTATTACTATTTGGTGTTTCAGAACTGGCGCAATCCACATAGGAGACCGAATCCTAGCCATCAATAGCAGCAGCTTGAAAGGGAAGCCTCTGAGTGAAGCCATCCATTTGTTACAGATGGCAGGAGAGACTGTCACCTTGAAAATTAAGAAACAGACAGATGGTGAGTAGTGAGTTGAAAGCCACAATTAAGGATTTCCAGTGCATTTTCTTCCTTGAAAGAATGTGCTAGTGTCTGTGTGATTCTAGGGAAACGAATCTCCAGCAAGAGTATTTTGGTATATTTTTATTTAAATTTACTCTGATACTTAAACTCCTTTCCTGTCTATAAAGCCCAGTCAGCATCGAGCCCCAAGAAGTTCCCCATTTCTAGCCATTTGAGTGACCTGGGGGATGTGGAGGAGGACTCCTCGCCAGCACAGAAGCCAGGCAAGCTGTCCGACATGTACCCTTCCACAGTGCCCAGTGTGGACAGTGCTGTGGATTCATGGGATGGGTCTGCAATAGACACCAGCTATGGAAATCAAGGTACGTCTTTACTTTGTCCCCAGAGGACTTCTCATTGTTGAAGCCCATGCTTCTTCAAGATTCATCCTCTGCTCCATGAGGAGAATATCTTTATTTAACTTGTATCTGCTTTGGTGTAGCCGAACACACTGAATGCTTACACTCAGCTGGCCATGCATTTCCTTCTAGTGCTTATAAGGCATGAACCTTTACCAAACACTAACAGGCCTCCATTAGGTCTACTGATGGCCAAGTATCCCATCCAGAGCTTATCCTTCAAGCTTAGATTAATGTGAGGCAAACCATACAATAAAGTGGCTTGTTCAATACAGGCCCCATTGTCTTATTTTTCAGCAAGCTTTCCACAAAGATGGATTGGGGAGTTCAGAAGAGTTACATAAGAGATTAGCCAATGATTTGTGACTCTATTTATTCCTGCCCACTCCTGACTTTTTTTTTTTCTTTTAGAGACTGGGTCTCACTCTGTCACCCCAGGTAGAATACCCTGGCACCATCACAGTTTATTACAGCCTCAAACTCCTGGACTCAGGAGATCTTGCTGCCTCAGTCTCATCTCCTCAGTAGCTGAGACTATATGCAGACACCACCACATCCAGCTGATTTTTAAATTTTTGTAGATATGGGGTCTTGCCATGTTATCCAGGCTGGTATCAAACTTCTGGCCTCCAGCAATCCTCCTATCTTGGCCTCCCAAAGTGCTGCAATTACAGGCATGAGCCACCATGTCCTTTCCCTGAATGTTTATAATTAGAGCGTTATAATCACAATATAGGAAAGTATAGAGTAGATTTTTCTTCATAGGGGTCATTGTCATGTGAAGAAATACTATCTACATTAAAAAGCCTCACTCATGGAATATAAACACATAAAAGGTGTCAGACTGAAAACAGAGCAGAAACTAATAGCTTCTTTTAAAAAATATTTTCTTCCCAGTGATCCATGGCATCAAAAAGAAAAGTATGTCAAAACTTCTTGGTATTTCTCCTCATCTGAGCCTTACCTTCTCCCGTGTTCTATGTAAATTCCAGCCTCTGAATCCCTTGTTTGCTCTGGGTTTCAGTCAGTCAAATAATAAAACACATAAACAGTTTAGAGAACACATTGGCATGAGGGCTGCTTTGTCACGGAGTTAACTGTACTTTTAGGAGAGTCTGTATCCAGTTTGCTCTCTCCTGGTTTTCCTAGTTTCCTTCTCTCAGCCTGCCTATGTTGTATCACTCTCTGTTAAGTCCTCTGGTGAACAAAAAAAAATATGGAAGGGAGAAAAAACTGGAAAAAAAATGAAAGGAGATGATATTTCAAAGTTGTCAAGTTGTTACTTTCATTAGAGATGATACTGGAGTTGGGTGCGGAAAATACTTTGAACACCTAAATGGAATTGGGGCTTTTATTTATCTGGCAATTAATTTTTGCAAGTCATAATACCTTGTGACAAGTTTGCCTATGCCACCAAATAACAGACCTTCTGATTGCCTGAGAATTGATTGGCCACCAGAAGACACTGAGTAAAGGACAGAAGTCACATTCTATCAGAGTAGACTCAGGTTTATTTATCAATGTATTGTGTATTGGTTATTTATTCATGTATTATTTGTGTGTTGCTTATTAATGTAGAGATATTTTTGTTACACAGATTTTTGTGAGGGTGCTATTGATATTAATGACTTCTTCCCCATAAGGTGATCCGGAAGACCTTAGCTACTCCATTCCTTGAAACTATAGAGAAAGGACCACGAGAAGCAAACTGAATATAGGACCTGCCCCTCATTAGTAAAAGATGAAAAACCATTTGTTATTTGTGAAACATTTCGAAATTTTGAATCATAGTCATAATATTACATTTTGCATCTATAATTTAGACATTTTATGAGGTTGAAGGGAACTAAGGGATAAGTAGAGACAATGGCAATCAGGATAGAATCGAAGTACTCCAAGGTAATGAAAAAGTAGTAATAACCCTTTATATATGTAGAACACTCTAGAGTTTACAAAGCACTTTCGTATAACTAATCCCCATTAATTCTCGTAATGAATATGGAAGCTGAAGGCAGGATTTCAGCTTTAGAAAGGGTTTAGGAGTCAGCTAGTCTGGTGTCCGGTGCAGCCCTTGGTGCCAGGTCCTGCCTCACTGCACGCCAAGACACGCTGCATGGACTTGAGCGCCCAAGTTGACAGGTTGTTCCTTGTGCTGAGGCATCCCCCCATCTCCACATAGCTCTGATGACTCTAAAGCTCTCACTTGTATTGAGCTGCAGTATGCCTATTAGTCCTAGCTATACCCTCAAGGTCATTCTGAACTAGACTAAAGCCTCTTCTCTTGACAGCCCCTTAGATACTCGGAGACAGCTATTGGGTCTCTGTTGAGGCTTTCCTTCTCCAAGCCAAATAGCCCCAGTTCCTTTAACTGTGCCTTCTATAATTTACTGGCAAGTATCTGTATCGTCCTGTGGGCCTCTGTTCTGAATGCGCTTCAGTTTACCTGTATACCTGTTAAATGTAGCATTCAAAAGGAAAATCACACAACAGCCCGACAGCCTGGAGCAAAGCAAGCTTGTCATTGGCATCACTGAAGACAGGAGAACTGATCAATGACGCCTACCTCAACATAAGAATTTTAGTGGTCATGGCACATCTGTCACTCATTTTGAGCTTACAGTTTACCAAGATCTCAAAGTCTTGTGAATGTTTTTTTTGTTGTTGTTTAGATTTTTTTTTTTTTCCTTTACCTGTGATATTCAGTTAAACTGCATCTCTCCAGATTGTGCTTGTGAGATTGACTTTTTAAAAGCAAGGCACAGCTGGGTACAGTGACTCAGGCCTGTATTCCCAGTACTTTGGGAGGCTGAGGTGGGCAAATCACCTGAGGTTAGGAGTTCAAGACCAGCCTGAGCAGCATGGCAAAAACCTGTCTCTACTAAAAATCCAAAAATTAGCCAGGCATGGTGACACACACCTGAAATCCCAGCTACTCGGGAGGCTGAGGCAGGAGAATCCCTTGAACCAGGAGGCAGAGATTGCAGTGAACCAAGATCATGCCACTGCACTCCAGTCTGGGCAATAGAACAAGACTACATCTCAAAAAAAAAAAATTAAAACAAAAATAAAAGCAAGACAGAGAACCGCACTTTTACTTTTCCTATTCAATATTATGTTGTGAGATACAGCTTATCTCTCCAACCTGTCCCTCCAGCCTCTCAGCAGGCTCTCTGCCTTGTCCCAGGAAGCCCCTGCACATTCTCTCTGTTCCCTTTAAGGCTGGAATAGTTGCCTCATTCCCAGGAGGCTGTTGCACCTCCATAATGCACATCTTCCTCCTGGGGCTGGAAATCAATGTCTTTGCAGCAACATCCCTTACTGTTCTCTGCTGCTTCTCTAAAATATCAAGCTTGCTCCATTCATTCTTTCAACCAGTATGTAATGACTGGCTCAATATCAGGCCCATAGACCATGTGGATACACTGTTGGACAAAGGAAACATGATCTCTGCTCCCGTGGAAGAGGTTGCGCAGCTGAAGGGACAGTCAGTTAACAAATAAATAAATAGTGGCCCTATCACTTCGTTAGTGGAAAGGGAAATAGAATGGAATGATGAAAACTTGTGGGGAAAGAAGGGATGTGTTTAAGGAAGTCCCACAAGGGGCTGATCCTCAGTTCCACTGTGTGGCTGACTTCTTCCAGTCGGCCTCCGGGTCAGCTTCTTTCACTCCCCATTGTCTTGCCCATTAGATGCCTCATGCCCTTCTGCCTTATCAAAATCTTAGGCATTTGGCCTCCTTGCATCTTCTTAATTCTTCCTTCTAACTCTGAGAAAACCCTATGACTGCTTTACTTGGATTTAGCAAAGGTCAGTACAAGAGGGACTGGCAAATTGGTGGTGGTACATAGACTGCCATTCTCATGTGCTGAATAGCTCTTGTGCTCTCTGTAACTTTTGACTCTCAACTCAGATAGTTACATTTCTATCTTATTTTTCTCTCTTTTGAAGTCATTTTGATCATTTGTATTCTCTCAGAAAATGAAATTATTTTATCCAGATGTCAAATGTATTTTTATATAATCTCTTTTTAAATTTTTTTATTTTCTCAGTTTCTATAATTATATCCACAATATTGTTTCTTAATTGGTATATTTGTGGTTTTATTATTTTCCCCATGATTTGATTAGTAACAGTTTATTTGATTTCTTTGTTGGGTTTTTATTTTTTCCCAGACTCTTGCATTTATTTATTAGTTCTACTCTAGTTTTTTTTTTACATAAAATTTTACTTTTAATTTGATTAACTCTTTCATTCAGTTCCTTTTGAATTTTATTCCTTTTATGACTTAAGTTGGATGCACAATTTATTTTCATTGTTTTATAAGGATATATTCCTTCTTTGTGTTTTCATAAGGATGATAACTGATCACGGACACCAACATGTGCAGTCAGAGTCCAACTTTATTTAATGTCATTAAAGAATACAAATACTCCATACAGAGGATAGCACAGAGTAGAAACCCAATGGTATCCTCCTCTACTCATTGGCAGGGTTTTATTTTTCTCTTTCTTTTCTGATCTCTACAAGCTCATGTTTCATCATCATCTTGTCTTGCCCAATTTCTCTTGAGTTCTTATATTTCTGCTTTGATCCCTTGTTTTATAGAGGTGATGACTTTGCTGTGTATTTTTTGAATTTTGTGATTATTTCTGACTGGTCATGTTTATCATTTGCTCTGAACCAGGCTTCTTCTCATGAGTATTCTTCATCTGCTATCACTTTGTTTTTTATGCCTTTGCTCTCATTTGTTTGATATGTACTTGGTATACATGTTATGCCAATTCCTTTTTAATTACTGCTCACCACTGAATGAGATGAGTTCTTCCTGAACTGCAAGCTGCTAGAGGTTCTGAGAAGAGCCCAGGTTGTTTCCAGGCTACCAAACGTACCCTAGTTCCAGCATGGTATATGTGAGTAAACTCTTCCCCAGCTACCAGAGAGCAGCAACAGCAGGCTGCTCACAAGACAGAATTCCTCTCTGCTACCCTGCTTCACTGAGCAATTGCTCCCTTCAGTCTGTGACATGTGTTCTCTTTCCTTGACTTACCTTGATGCCAGATGGGACCACAGGTACTTTCTGCCGCCAGCCATGCAGTGCATACTGGTGTTCCAAACAAAGCATTGGAGTTTTGCCTCACGCCACCGCCCCTGCTTTGGTAGACTGAGTTGTCTACCAAAGAGTAGTTTGGTAGTCCTGGCCATAGGTGCCTTCTCTCCACTTCTTACCACCACCACCCCCTTCCCATTTGACTTCCACTGAATTTATGTATTATGTATTTTCTTATGTATTATGGTTTGAGATTACACAAACACTCTAGTTTTGATTAAGATGGAGTTGCTTCTGTTATTTATCATTACTTTTTGTCTTGAGGTGATTTCTGAGAGAAGAGAGAACTATCTTTGCATTGACATTTTAAGACCATAGCCTCATCTGAATATATAGAGTATTTCTTGGCAAGATCAATTACAAACAGTTATACAAACATATGATTTGATTTTCTCATCCTTCACAACACTGGGTCTTTAGGAAACAAATTTGGCAGGAAATTAACTGGCTCACTTTCCTGTACTAAACTTGATTTCCAAGAATGAAAGTAATGGCAAGAGCTATAGTCCCAAAATTGTAGAATTCTATTTTTTTCTTTTTTTTTTTTTTTTTGGAGACAGAGGCTCACTCTGTCACCCACGCTGGAGTGCAGTGGTGCGATCTCGGCTCACTGCAAGCTCTGCCTCCTGGGTTCACGCCATTCTCCTGCCTCAGCCTCCCGAGTAGCTGGAACTACAGGCGCCTACCACCACACCTAGCTAATTTTTTGTATTTCTAGTAGATACGGAGTTTCACCGTGTAAGCCAGAATGGTCTCGATCTCCTGACCTTGTGATCCGTCCGCCTCGGTCTCCTAAAGTGCTGGGATTACAGGCATGAGCCACAGTGCCCGGCCCGAAAATTGAATTCTAAACTTTATGATTATGAACCAACACTGATTAGTTCACTTTTCTAAATTAATGCTGGGTATGAATTAAAAGCTACAAATATTAATCTGCATTAGTACAGAAAACCAAATATTACAAGGTTGGAATGTCAGAATTTTACAAATATCTAAGGCATAGTTACCTAAAAATAAAAATCATCCTATCAAGATTCCATCTACTTTCAGAAATACCTACTTTCCTATTTTCCACTTGTGCAAATAAAGGCCTATTTTTTGTAAAGACCTGTTTTCCATTATGCAAATAAATAAAACTAAACATTAATATCAGTGAAAGGAATCTGGACTAAATTTTATACCTCACATTAGGATACAAAGTGTTAGATCAGATATGGAAACCCAGATGTAAAATAATTAAAGAGAGAAAGAAGAAAAAGAAAAACGTGCCAATTCTAAACCAAAGGAGGCCTGGAACACAGGCCCACATCTGTAATCCCAGCATTTTGGGAGGCCAAGGCAGGCAATCACTTGAAGTCAGGAGTTTGAAACCTGCCTGGCCAACATTGTGAAACCCTGTCTCTACTAAAAATTCAAAAATTAGCTGGGCGTGGTGGTGGGTGCCTGTAATCCCAACTACTCGGGAAGCTGAGGCAGGAGAATCGCTTGAACCCACTAGGCGGAGGTTACACTGAGCCAAGGTCGTGCTGGTGCACTCCAGCCTGGGTGATAGAGTAAGATTCTGTCTCTAAATAAAGAAATAAATAATCCAAAGGAGAAATGACTTAGGACCATACATTTTATTTATTTTTTTATTATTTTATTTTTTGAGACCAAGTGTTGCTTTTATCGCCCAGGCTGGAGTGCAATGGTGTGATCTCGGCTCACTGCAACCTCTGCCTCCCAGGTTCAAGAGGCTCTCCTGCCTCAGCCTCCCAAGTAGCTGGGACTACAGGTGCCCGCCACCGCACCCAGCTAATTTTTGTGTTTTTGGTAGAGATGGTGTTTCACCATGTTGTCCAGGCTGGTCTTGAATTCCTAACCTCAGGTGATCTGCCTGCCTCGGCCTCCCAAAGGGCTGGGATTGCAGGCATGAGCCACTGTGCCCCGCCAGTACATTTAAAAAAATTATTTCTTTTTTCAACTTATTTATTTTATCAATTTTTAATTTAAAATGTAGTTTCCAATATCATATGTATATTTCATGTGCTTACACCATCATTCAACAACAACAAAAAGTTTCATTATCTATCTGGCAGTTGATTTTTTCTTATACCTGGGCTGCCTCATTTATTCTCTGGCTTTTAAGCTTGACTCCTGGTATAAAGGAATAACCCTCAGGGCCTGTTAACTTCTTCTCAGTAATGGGCAACAGGTTTGCCTTTTACCTAAACATAATTTTCCTCAGATATTCCCTCTTTTAAATCATGGTATCACCAGCCAGCTGTATCAGTTAAAGGTCAAGTTTAGTTGACTTAAAGATTTTCTTCTACATACAAAACAAAATTTAAATGATGGCATTTAAGCAACATCAGGATTTATTTTTCCCATGGTGTCATCAGGACCCAGGTATCTCACTCCCTCTACTCAGCATCTCTGATGTCCCTCCATTGCCACTGCCTTTGTTTCAGGCCTGACGAAATACGGTAACTCCTTCCTCATTTATCTTCTTACTTTGAGCATCTTATCCCACATTTGTATCAATAATCTTTAGAAAAACCAAATCTAGTCATGCCACTCCTTTAAACTAAAAAAACCCTCTTTTGTTGGTTATCTGTTGTTATAGGATAAACTCAAATGTCTTCAATTTAAAACACAGGGTTGTTTGTAATCTAGTCCCTGAATACTTTATCAGTCCACCTTCTGACACTTCTTTGCAGTACCTTTTAGTACACATACCCAGAATATCTCACTATTCTCTAAGCAAGTTTTGCATTGTGGTACCTTGATAACACTAAGTATTTTGATATGTTAATTAACCTCTTAATCGGTTTCAAATCCATTGAGAAATAGAAATGAGAGTCAGCTATGGATTAAAATATCAGCATTTCATTTTTTTTTTTTTTTGGTAGAAAAAGCTGGATTGGTCCTGCAGCCAGAATCAGGATAATTATTTTCCTACCCTCAACCCAAGTCTAGACATTGAAATTTGAATGAGACGCAAGTCAGATCTACACAGCAAACCATAAGTGAACCGATTACCAGTCAATGAGATTAGGTTCAGCTGAAGAGAACTGCAAACTCTAACAATACATTGACTTACATTATAAAGAAGCAGGCACTTCAAGCTGGTATGTAACTCCACAGTGTCATCAGAGGCCCATGCTTCTAAATATTTCCACTGTGTTATGCTTAGCACCTGACTTTCATCCTTGGGGTCACCTCATAGTCCAAGACAGTTACTGGGGCTCCAGCAATTTCATTTGCATTCCAGACAGCAGTAGCAAAGGTGTAAGGAGCCTTCTCAGAAGTCCCCTTAGCTATATCATGGACCAGAACATTTCACTAAGTTGCACTTAGCTTTGAGAGAAGCTAAGAAGTATAGTTTTAGTCTGAGCAATAATTTGCTCACCCCAAAACGGGTACTCTGGTACTAAGGATAAAGAAGAGAATGAATGTTCTGTTGAGCAACTGGTAGTCTGCCACGGTTATCTAACTGCCCAGTCATGCCTTTTCTTGCCTCTGTCAAGCTCAGAGAGCCCCAAGATTGTGACCCAGGCTTGCTTACCACACAGCACAGCAGCAGTGGGAGAGAAAGGGTCCAGAGAAAGCCAGGAATGGGCTGAGTGACATGCCCAGTGTTCTTTTCCAAAACTCAACAGTTGGGTAAATCACATTCCTTCTATGGGGAGGAATAAGTACACATGGTAAGAGGGCCCAGAATATTCCTGGAATACTTTTCCCTTCTTAGGAGTAGAACAGAGATCCACTGATAGAATCGAGGCCCTGTTTACCCTGACTGCACCTTTACCCGGCTCTCTTCTACTTGGCCAACACTGTCTGTTGTTGTTGTTGTTGTTGTTGTTGTTGTTGTTGTTATTGTTGTTTTTGAGACAGAGTCTCACTCTGTTGCCCAGGCTGGAGTATAATGGTGTGCCCTCGGCTCACTGCAACCTCCGCCTCTTGGGTTCAAGAGATTATCTTGCCTCAGCCTCCAGAGTAGCTGGGACAACAGGCATGCATCACAACACCCAGCTAATTTTTGTATTTTTAGTAGAGACGGGTTTTCGCCATGTTGGCCAGGCTGGTCTCGAACTCCTGGCCTCAGGTGGACCACTTGCCTCAGGTTCCCAAAATGCTGGGATTACAGGCATGAGCCACCGTGCCCACCATGCACTGTCTTACTCAACAGTTCCAACTAGTAAATGCTGACCTGCTATCTAACTCTAAGCTTATATGTCATTTTTCCTTTGGCACCCTTCGTGATCCACCTACCAATCCCCAAACTGGTCTCTGTCCTTCCATATTAGTGTATTAAGACTAAAAGTATGACACTTTCACATGCTACTAGAACTCACTTTCTATGCTTCTTTCTTCTCCTTCTCCTATACATATACCAAACAATGCAGTTTTTGAGGACAGGAATCAGTTTTATTTCCCTTTGCATTTTAGTTCCTGATATATAGTATCTGATACTTAAGAGACACCCGAATGTTTACTGCATTAATAATGCTGAGACTTATCTCTTTTCCTTGTCTCCCTACCTTAGAGATAAAGAAACCAAGATCTTGAGAGGTTGAAGGGCTTAGTATATAGTAACAATGGGCATCTATGTTCATTAAAACCTCCTTGTGTTCTAGGCACTTTCATAAGGTGTGTTTTCATTCTTCTTCATTCTCTTACCAACCTAGTAAAGTACCTATTGTTATCCCCATTGTACCCTGAGGTTAGTTGGCCAGTCTGTGATGTGAGGAAGTGGCTGAGCTAGGATTTCAACCTTGGTCTTTTCTGACTTTACTTTTATTAAGTTTTATTTATTTATTTATTTTTGAGACAGGGTCTTGCTATGTTGCTCAGACTGGTTGTGAACTCCTGGGCTCAAGGGATCCTCTTATCTCAGCCTCTCAAGTAGCTGGTATTACAGGTATGCATAACCATGCCCAGTTACTTTTCTATTTTTGAAATAGGGTCTCGCTTTGTCACCCAGGCTAGAGTGCAGTGGTGCAAACTTGGCTCGCTGCAGCCTCAACGACCAGACTTAAGCGATCTTCCTGCCTCAGCGCCCCAAGTAACTGGCATGTGCCACCATGCCTAGCTAATTTTGGAGGTTTGGGTTTTTGTTTGTTTGTTTTCTTTGTAGAGATGGCTGATTGCCCAGGCTGGTCTTGAACTCCTAAGCTCAAGCCATCTGCCTGTCTTGGCCTCCCAAAGTGCTAGACGTGAGCCACCGCACCTGGTCAACTTCTCTTACTTTAATCTCTGGGTCAGCATAGCACGGACTAGGGAAGAGCTGGGATCAGGTTTTCTGACTTTACATTTCACCCAAAGAGATTTGAATCTTATCCCCTTTTCTTTCTCTGCTTTGTTGTAATGCAATAATCATTTAATAGTGCTTATTAAGACAAGGCATCCTTATTAGAGATACATATGCCTTTCAAGATTAGCAGTTTCCTACTGATGGTGGTGCACATCTGCTCAAGCCCATTCTTGCACTCTTGCCTAAGTCTCCAAGAACTACTTATTATACAAACAACAGTTGGAAAGAAAATCAGTCTAATGTTGAAATTTCACCAGGGAACTCAGTGGTCATTCAGGTTAATGCTTGTCAGAAAAGGATACTCCAGGAAGACACCACCAATTAGCATTGGCTCTTTGAAAGGTTGAGGGTTGAAACCAGTTAAAGAAAGTGAGGTACAGGCTTCCCCAAACTCTTCGTATTATAAAAGCTGAGACTTCAGGTATTTGGGGTTGGTTCGGTTGGTTCAGAAGGAGAAAATGGTTAGTCCATCAGAGGGAGCCAGGATGAAATTCACAGCTACTTAGTTCCCCTTCAAGAGAAGACACATCTGTATTTCCTTAAGTCAACACTTTTGACAGAAAACTGCATTCATCACACAAGACTTCTTCCCAGATGGCTAACCATGCTTCTGCAGTTATCTAGGAAAAAGAGAGAGAATGAGATATTGAACTGTAAATATTTCCTCTGCTCCAAGGTCTTCTAATCCTTGGTGTCCTAAAATATAAGGTTCTTAGAGTATTTCCATCATGTGGTGGTAGGCATTGCCCTGGGTTCTTGAGATCAAATCCTTTTGATCAGAGAGTATTATCCTTCAGATACCCTGTTGTCCTTGGGCTTTAAACTAGTAGCAAAAACGGCACTAGAGGCTTCGACAACAGGTAGAGAGAAAGTGAACGGGGAAAAGGAAACAAGATATCATGGAGATAGAATCATCTTACGCGATCAGACCATTTAACTGTACCTGAAAATGCGGGTCCAGGTCTGTTTGCTGTATTAAATGATTTAAGCACAGTAAGAAACACATATCATATTCCAAGCCAATGCATCCATGTAAATACACATGCACACACACGTCACAACCTGAGGTAGTGGATGAAGGAGTATGTGATGATTACAGCACAACCTATGGAGTCAGACCTACAATCGAGCCCCACTTAAACCCCCAAAATAATTTTGAAGAACTATATACCCCATCACCTACTAAAAGTTGTTGTCTAAATGTTTTTCTCACAAAATGTAAATACTTGCAAAGACTGTAATTTCCAGTTTGTTGTAAAAATGCTTTAAAAATGTTTCTATCAAAATCTTGGAACTACAGCTTCAGCTCAAATTTGTGGAAAGTGTCCATTATGTAACCTAATAGCCAAAGCCATTCCTCACTGTCTCACCCATCAGGCTAATCAGATATAACTCCTTGGTGGAAAAAAGTCAGCATTTTGCAATTCAAATAAACAATAAATGCAGCAGGCTCCTTATCCCTGACATCCGTTGCCCTTCTGAATTCTCTGAGGCAGCATGAGAGATGGACGAGAGAGAGGGGTGAAAGCCTTGCTGTGAGTTTGTGCCTGGTTGAAATAAGGCCTTGTTCCCAACAGACTTCATCACAGGAACAAGGCTTTCCCAAATTATCCCTTGATTTGGCAGCTGGGAGTCTATATCCCCGGGCCCAGGCACTTTCAAATACTTGAAATGTGGCCAGCACGATGGCTCATGCCTCTAATCACAGCACTCTCGGAGGCCGAGGTGGGTGGATCACCTGAGGTCAGGAGTTCGAGACCATCCTTGCCAACATGGTAAAACCCTGTCTCTACTGAAAATAAAAAAGATTAACTGGGTGTGGTGGTGCACTTCTGTAATCCTAGCTACTTGGGAGGCTGAGGAAGGAGAATTGTTTGAACCCGGGAGGAGGAGGTTGCAGTGAGGCAAGATCGCACCACTGTACTCCATCCTGGACGACAGAGCAAGACTCCATCTCAAAAAAAAAAAAAAAAAGATTTGAAATGGATGAGAAATATGTCTTTTGTTTGTAAAGTGGCAGGAGTACAGTTGTGAAGGAGGAAATGAGAAGGGAGAACTAACTGGCAGATCTCAGCTAAGCCAGTTTTGGGAAGAAGTGCGTCTAGAACTTGAGGATCTGAAAACTGATTCTCCTAATTGTGACTTGAACTCCCAAGAAAGTTTGCAAGTAGCCTTGGGTACTTGAAACCACTGTTCTAAGCCATCAGTGTCCTCATCTGTAAAATGCAAATAATGAGTATCTACCTCCAAAGATGGCTCTAAAGAAAAAAGATGGCTCAAAATGAAGTACTTGGTGAAGTCCTTGGTGCACAATAAGCACACACAATGTGTTCACTATTGTCATTGTCATTGCTGTTATTATTCAACTCCTCTACTGGTTAACAATGTAATTTCTCAATGTATTAAGTAATCCTTGGGCCCAATGCTAACACCTTGTTTATATTTTAGGCACCAGTTTTCAGGCCTCAGGATACAATTTCAACACCTATGACTGGAGGAGTCCAAAACAGAGAGGCAGCTTGTCGCCAGTCACTAAGCCTCGAAGCCAGACTTACCCAGATGTGGGGCTGAGTAATGAAGACTGGGACCGGTCCACAGCCAGTGGGTAAGGTTTTCAACCAATGCTGCCCCATCCAAGATGACTACATGGTCATGTGGGCAAGATTTGAACTTCTGTACTGCCAGTGGCACATATTGTTAGTATGGGCTTCTTAAAGCCACCATAATCATCCATGCTGGCCACATGGCAGGATTCTAAAAGCTGCCTGACCAGTGGCAGCCTGAGCACCACACAACAGGACAAGAGCTGGGTTTCCCCTAATGAAAACAGTAGTAGCACCTGGGGAGAAGCTGCTTCTGTAAACTTTGCACCCCCTTCCTTATGACAAGTAGGTTCCTCTCCTTTATTTTATTTTATTATTTTTTTGAGACAGAGTCTCACTTTGCTGCCCAGGTTGCAGTGCAATGGCAAGATCTCGGCTCAATGCAACCTCTACCTTCCAGGTTCTAGTGATTCCCATGCCTCAGCCTCCTGAGTAACTGGGATTATAGGCATGTGCCACCACATCTGCCTAATTTTTGTTTTTTAATTTTGTCTTGTATTATTTTTATTTTTTATTTTATTTTATTTTTTGAGATGGAGTATCACTCTATTGCCTAGGCTGGAGTGCAGTGGCGCCATCTCGGCTCACTGCAACCTCCACCTCCTGGGTTCAAGTGATTCTCCTGTCTCAGCCTCCCAAATAGCTGGGATTATTGGCATGCACCACCACGCCTGGCTAATTTTTGTATTTTTACTAGAGACAGGGTTTCATCGTGTTGACCAGGCTGGTCTCGAACTCCTGACCCTCATGATCCGCCTGCCTCAGCCTCCCAAAGTGCTGGGATTACACGTGTGAGCCACCATTCCCAGCCTATTTTTTATTTTTGAGACAAGGTCTCACTCTGTCACCCAGGCTGGAGTGCAGTGGCATGATCTCAGCTCACTGCAACCTCTACCTCCCAGGGTCAAGCAATTCTCCTGCCTTAGGCCCCCAATTAGCTGGGACTACAGGCGCCTGCCACCACGCCAGATAATTTTTGTGTTTTTAGTTATTTTTAGTAGAGACGAGGTTTCACCATGTTGGCCAGGCTGGTCTCCTGACCTCAAGTAATCTGCCCACCTAGGCTTCCCAAAGTGCTGGGATTACAGGCGTGAGCCACTGCACTGTGCCCCTCTCCTTTCTTTTAAAAGTTAGTTTCACATTAAGTTACATTTTTTTTTAAGATACCTCATGGATCCATCTTTTCAGCAAAGTATATTTTACCATTTTGTTCCTTACCAAAACATTTTAAGGAAATTTATAAAAAGTGATAGCATTTGGTTTACTTATAGTGATCTTTAAATAAGTGGGAAAAACACTTATTTCTCTCTTAGAGAAATAAGTTTCTCTCTTAGAGAAAATTTTGATTTCTCTTTCCTTGTAGATAAGCAGCTGAAATACATTTCCAGCATTCCATCCCATTCCAATAGGGTCATCATGTGGCTGCAGCCCATTTAGCAGCAGCCACAAATAGTCTGAAATCTGGTAGTAAGACCACGGACCATACTTTCCATCTTCACAACACTGCATTTCCTAAAGCGTTCCTCTGCTGAAGCTCATATACTTGGAAGGCACAGGTGAAAGAAAGCCTGATCCAAAATGTCTGTCTGTCTTTATTTTGTGTGAGATGAAGGAGAGATATTTTGGATACAAAAAAAAAAAAAGCCGGGTGCAGTGGCTCATGCCTGTAATCCTAGCACTTTGGGAGGCCGAGACAGGCAGATCACGAGGTCAGGAGATCAAGACCATCCTGTCTAAAATGTGAAACCCCGTCTCTACTAAAAATAAAAAATAAAAAAAAAAAAAAGGCTGGGCGTGGTGGCAGGCACCTGTAGTCCCAGCTACTCGGGAGGCTGAGGCAGGAGAATGGTGTGAACCCGGGAGGTGGAGCTTTCAGTGAGCCGAGATTGTGCCACTGCACTCCAGCCTGGGCTATAGAGCAAGACTCTGTCTCAAAAAAAAAAAAAAAGGTCTGGCAAGGTCCTAACCCAGCCTGTGTTTCTTGACAACAGTTTTGCAGGGGCTGCCGATAGTGCAGAGACAGAACAAGAGGAGAACTTCTGGTCTCAAGCGCTGGAGGATTTGGAGACCTGCGGACAGTCAGGAATTCTGAGAGAACTGGAGGTAGCCTCAGTCCTGCTACTTACTTTTATTGTTTCTACATTCATTTTTTTTGGTCCTTTTAAGTTTGCATTTCTCACACCAGTTCATTTAAAAGCTTTAACCCTTTCCACAGGAGAAAGCTGACAGGCGTGTGTCTTTGAGAAACATGACTCTCTTGGTAGCTACCCTTTATGTTTATATTTTTGCTTGTGAAGCTGCCTTCCCTACCCCCTTGCCTTCTGGACAGCAATTTGATTTTATACAATGCAGTCAAAAGTATTTATTTCCCCATCTCCACCCCTCAAGCTTACTGACTTGTGGCTTCTGCCATTGCTCCCTGCTAACCCTGACTGTATCTGTTTCCCACCAAATCGCTAAAAAGCGAGCTAAGTCTCCCAGCAGCGGCGCATCCCATTCTCTTAGTTGCTTTAGAAAGGTTTCTTTGGCATGTTTTCATTTGTACATGGTATAGAAATTAATTTGATCGCTAAGAGGAACATAAGAGGAAATTTTATTTTACTTTGTTTTGTCCTTAAAGTAGATGACAATGCAGCTGGTGAAAAAGGCCAGACTATTTGATAAGCAGCAAAAATATTACATAGTACGTTGCTGTTAATTGCAAATCCTGATTCCATCTGTATTAACTTAGTGTGAATTCAAGGAAGAATGAGATGGAATGTAATGGCTGAACTCCTGGTGAGTTCTTTAATCAAAGCCATGAATTCGCTGATGGTATTCACACTTTAGTCTGGGAAGTCCTGGACTGTTTCCTTTTATGTTCTTTTAAATTTTCTGAGCTGTAAAAAATAAAGTGGCAAAAGTCTCATTTTTATTTTGATGTCTTATGAGGTCCCCAAGTCACCATAAGGAATGTGAATGGCATAATGGGGTGAAACTCTTGCAATTCTAAAATGATTACTCATCTTTATATTATTTTGCTTCTCAATTGCATGTGTGGATATTTTATGTGATTCTAATGTCTGTGAATCTGCAAAGAGAATTATGAAGAAAAATATTAGTTTGAACTTGTAAACGTCACGGTATTACCTGGCATGAACTGCAGCTTCAGAGCACAGTTAAAGGTTCTGGACATGGATAATCCTGTAAAGTCTAAATGAAGTAAGATGTTAGCAGTGATTCCTTTTTACACAACTTTCAAAAAGAACAGAATGCTTAAGTATTGGCCGGCTTATTTAAACCTGTACCACCTTCTGCATGTAGAATGATGAAGAAAAGTAGTCCAAACTGAATAATGAGCACAATTCACAATTCTTGAACATAGCCCTGCTTTTGAAAGCACGTTTTGGCTCATGCTGCTTTTTCCTTGTGCATTTTGATACTTCCCTTTTGAAGAAAAAAGTTGTTTTTCTAACAGCTTGTTGTACATTAGGCAAAAATAAAATGATGTAAAAAGTAATACAATGAGGTTCTGTTTTCACCCAGAAATTGAGTTATCTGATGAAAACAACATCCATCAGCAAGAGTAGACTTTATGTTGCCACAGCCTATGACTTTGCTGTAACATAGCTCCAGACAGGTGTGGCCCTTGACATTATTAATGCAGAAAGCAAATGAGTTGAATTTATAAGCCAAAGGGAAATTAAATCCTCAACTAGGATGAATGATTGGCAAAGTCATAAATTAGTTATATTTAGACTATTATCACAAAGCATATTTATTTATTGGTTTAAATGAACCCCATTCCCTTGATTGGAAATGCAAAAAATATTAGAGCTAGATTCTTGCATATTAAATTCACATCCAGCATTAAAAGTTAAAGCACACTATAATACTAATAAATGTAGAAGGTTAGCTAAGATGAAAGATGATTACAATTGAAATGGAAATGAAAATTAGTTTACTAATCATTTTCCCTATAGCTAGCAATAATTTAGGTTCAACTTTAGCATTGAAAAATGTATAGCCTTAACAAAGGAGAGAAATTTGAATGAGTCTTTGGACAAGTTTTCAACCTCTCATCAGATATTTCTTCTATAAAAGATGGAAATTATAATGAGCTAATAATTATGTGGCACTAAACAAGTATTCAACAAAGTATTCAGTAAAAATTAACTATTAGTATTTTTGCCCTTTCTTGATTAATGAACACTATTTAACTATTTAAACTATTAATGAACACTATTTAACTATTTTGTGTTTAGCATAATATAGGAAGAAGATTTAACTAAATGTCAGATAGAGAACTCTAGGTTGCCTTAGGGATAATATGCAATTATGAATTACGGCAAATGAAAACAGGTAATACATACTCTTGAGACCAAAGCAAATCCTAGGTAATTAAAAATAATTGTTTTTTTAGCTTTTTATTTTAGTTTTTATATTTGTTTTACCTTTTATGTTCCTTCTTAGATGCTACCTAACGTTCATTTTAAACAAAGTAATCAAATTTTGATTACTATACAGACTCACATACTTACTTGGAAATGCGAACCAAAGAATTAGTGATAGTATCTTATTTCTTCCATCAGAAACTTTTCTAAATCAATTTGTAATTTCTTCTATGGCAGCTAAGATTCATCAAAGCAAAACTGTGGTCTCCCAGATGTAGTGATTAAGTGTTTTACTTCCAACACATGTCCTGTCATTCTCATGAAAAATGAATATTTAAAAACAGATGTTAACAAAGCAAACAACTAGTCTAAGTAGGTAAAAATAATAAATGGAGGGTCAGCATGGCAAGAAAATAACCACTGAGCACTGTCAGATACACTAGATTAAACACAGAAATGGGGTGGGCACGGTGCCTCAGGCCGGTAATCCCAGCACTTTGGGAGGTTGAGGCAGGCGGATCACCTGAGGTCAGGAGTTTGAGATCAGCCTGGCCAATGTGGAGAAACCTCATATCTACTAAAAATACAAAAATTAGCCAGGCTTGGTGACAAGTACATGTGATCCCAGCTACTTGGGAGGCTGAGGCAAGAGAATCGCTTGAACCCAGGAGGCAGAGGTTGCAGTGAGCTGGGATCGCACCACTGAACTTCAGCCTGGCGACAGAGTGAGACTCTGTTTAAAAATAAATAAATAAATAAATAAATAATAAAATAAAATAAAATATACATGAGTAAGTGCCATAAAATAAAGAATATCCCATGACACCAATGAAGCCAGTAAAGAAAGGTTTCAATCAACTTAAAAAGGGTATTTGTCTGAAATAAACTGTTATATAAACAGCCCACACTTGTTTTTAAATGCTAGGCATCTTTCTACTTACTAAAAAGGAAGTTTTATATGGTTCAACCTAACATTTCACCGAGAAGCACCGAACAGTCAAGAACGAGAGTTCTGGAGTCAGAATGCTAGAGCTCCATGCCCTGGCTCTTGGGCAAGTTGCTTAACTTGTCCATGCATCTCTTTCCTTTACTGAAATGAGGATGTATGGTAATTTTAATATCTATTGTGTAGGGTTACTTATGTATTACATGATATTCTACATACAATCTGTATGGGACTTAGCACATGTTAATGTTCAGTGATCAGCAAGTGTCTTTACAGTTATAATTTTCTTTTTCAAAATTATCAGTATGATAACTGATCTAGCCAAGATGTGAATGGTCTACTTGTTTCATTTCTTTTTCAACAAAGTTGTTAGATATATGCACATGTGTGCCAACACTTGGCTGTTGTTCAAAGATCTTGTTAATAGTGTGTGTCTAGCTGAACACCAGGTGAATTTGAGAATCATGAAATCTTAGAGACGTGACAGATAAAAACTCGACTCACTTTGCAGTATTCCCTTATGATCAATAGTTTTATAAAGTGCCCTCGGCTCATTTACTACCAATGTGAGCTTGGGTGAGTCAGCCTCTTTGTGCCTCAGTTGCTTACCTATAAGTTGGGAGGAATGGCCAGGTGTGGTGACTCACACCTGTAATCCCAGCACTTTGGGAGGCTAAGTTGGGTAGGTCACTTGAGATCAGCAGTTCCAGACCAGCCTGGCCAACATGGTGAAATCCATCTCTACTAAAAATACAAAAATTAGCCGAGCGTGGTGGTCCTTGCCTGTAGTACCAGCTACTTGGGAGGCTGTGGCACAAGAATTGCTTGAACAAAGAAGGCAGAGGCTACAGTGAGCCAGGATCACACCACTGCACCCCAGCCTGGGTGACAGGGTGAGAGTCTGTCTCAAAAAAGAAAATAAATAAATAAATAAATTGAGAGAAGTAATAGCACCTACCCCATAGAGTTGTTGTGAGGCTTAAATGAGTGACTACATTCAAAAGACTCAACGAGTTAAGCTTCTGTTACTTTTAGCATCAGTATTAACATAAACAACTAAATCACGTGGCAAATGGAACTTGTTTTCTGTCCGCATGGTTTCAGGCAGATTTATCAATGCTAGTTTACCTTTATACCATTACACCCAGGAGTACAGAGCTGGCTACGGGCATGTTTTCAGAATTTTAGCATTCTCCGACCATGAGAAATGAATATCCACTACTTGATATTGGTTTCAAATCCTTTTTTTTTTTTTTCCCCCCCAGTTCTGAGCCTTGTTCATCTTTGGTATCTAATCTTGTCATTGCTTGTGAAGTATTCAGGGAAGAACATATTTGAAACCAAACAAACTTCCCAATTCACTGGTAACATCCAATTCAAGTCCTACTGCTTGTGAGCAAAAAGTTGAATATAAGAACATAATAAATGATAAAAAATGAAAAGATTCTCTGAGGATCTTATACAAAGGGTATTTCTAAGAAACATTTAATCTGTACCAAATAATATGGAGACTTAGCTGGTCTACAAACTTTGGGGACAGGCCACTTGGCCACAGGAAAGACAATATTCAGTGCTAGACAGACGCCTGGGAAGAACCCCTTGCCTTTATATCAGTCATCCCATTCCAACCCATTGTTAGCTGCCGTTGGAGATAGAGGCAGCATTGCAAGTACAGGCAGCCTGGTGTCCATTGAGAAGTTCTTGGTTCATTTCTGTAAGATATATTCAAGGTGGCCTCATGAATCCCATCTGTTAGAACCCACTCAGTGGAAAGTTAATGCTTAAAATGTAGTTTACAGTAAGCAAATGTTAGAGCATTTCAATTTGCCTCAAAACTGCCAGGGGTGGTATTTGATTAAATAAACTCAACGGCTTAAGTACTTAAATTGGATTTGAGACGTGCATTATAAATGTCACTTGCAAAGCATTTTCCAGACTTTCATAGTTCCATTAGTACATCCATTCTCCAGCCTTTGGTTTTGCCCTGAAGAGACTGTATTTTTACCTCGCAGAAGGATAAATGTGCTTACTGTTGGGCACCAAACCCTTTCCTTAGTCCATGGCTTAACTGTTTCTAAAAATTGTCAATGCCACAGGCAACAATCATGTCGGGGAGCACGATGAGTTTGAATCATGAGGCTCCAACACCTCGCAGTCAGCTGGGGCGACAGGCCAGCTTCCAGGAGCGCAGCAGCTCGCGGCCACACTACAGCCAAACAACTCGGAGCAACACCCTGCCTTCAGATGTGGGTAGGAAGTCAGTAACCCTGAGAAAAATGAAACAAGAAATAAAGGAGATCATGTCTCCAACTCCTGTGGAGCTGCACAAGGTCAGTAAGCTTTCTCTTCTTTCCCTTAGGGTCATATTTGGCAGCCATTCTCCATAGCATGTATGCCCGGATGTAAGCATGGCAATGGTATCCTCCTGTCGGCTCAGCCAAGCAAAGAAGCTTAATGACAGATATTCAGAGACTTTGTTCTCAAAATACAATCCCTGGGAGGTTATCCTGAAAAGCAGGGAAAATTGGCTTTCAAAAAATGTATTTATCAAAAATGTATTTATGATGTCTGGGTGTGGTGGCACACACCTATAATCCCAGCACTTTGGGAGGCCGAGGCAGGCAGATCACTTGAGGTCAGGAGTTCAACACCAGCTTGGCCAACATGGTGAAACCCCGCCTCTACTAAAAATACAAAAATTAGCCAGGCGTGATGGCAGGCACCTGTAATCCCAGCTACTTGGAAGGCTGAGGCAGGAGAATCACTTGAACCCGGGAGGCGGAGGTTGCAGGGAGCCAAGATTGTGCCACTGCACTGCAGCCTCGGTGACAGAGCAACACTCTGTTCCCCCCCCCCCCGCCCAAAAAAAAATTATTTATGGCCAGAATCTTCTTACAAAAATTTGAGGCTCCAGTGTCACACGGAGCTTGCATAATTAGTCTATTGTTCCAGTCTCATTGGAAGGGGAGAGAATTTTCTAAATGTCATACACTCATAGCTTCACAGAAAAGGGGGTTCAGGTTCAATGTAAGGAGGTTTAATCTTTCATTACAGACTTACAGTAGATAGTTATATTGTTCAGGAGACATGGAGATCTCTCCAAGATGTGTTAGATGGTCTTGGGCCAGGATAAGGCAAGCCCTAGTTATGTTCTGTCTCTGACTGTGATAGTTGCCTCACTTTGCTACATGGAAGAAAACCCACTCTTGCACACAAAGTTGAATTCAAGATTTGCTGGCAAGGTTAACCAAGGCATATGTAAGTAACAGTGTTTGTGGAACCCTGGGCCAAGGAGAGCAGTGGAGATCTAGTGTTCTTTTCTAGAGTGAGTGCTTTATTTTTTGTTAATATATAAGGATGTATAAAATGGTAACAATCTCATGCCATCTTTCTTGAGAACCAAGACATATTTTGTGGTTAATAATCTATTAGCTAGATATTCGTTATCTTATCCAGAAGAGCAAATAAATGTGATTCAGAGGAGGCAATAGGCTAGCTACTCACTTTTTTCCTCTAAAGACCTCAATTTCCCTAGCCACCTTATTAAACCTAGCTATTTGTTTTGCAATTGACAAGGATATTGTGAGAGAAAGGATAGTATGGGAAGTTGGGTTCTGAACTTTGTGTTCCAATCCTGGGTTCATTCTTTCACCACTCACTCCTCCATTCATTTAATACCCATCCTGTGCATTCATTCACTCAAAGAATGTATTACAAATCCCCAGGGAGTACAGAGTCTAGTGAGGAGACTGCTTGGGAAACAGAGGGATGATAATGGCATCAGTCCAATGACAGAGGCAAGCCTGGGCAGCCTTGAGGGTGGGCCCTAACCCACTATCAATGGACAGAAAAGACTTCCTAGAAGTAGGTGTTGACTATGCAGAGGAAGGTAAAGGATGGGTGGGCATTCCAAGTACAGAGAAAAGCAGGTGCAAAGGGGTGTCAAAGATTGTGGTTCATTGAGAGAGGGGATGCAAATAGTCTAACACGACCAGAGCCTAGAATTGGAAGCTTGTGTGTTAGGAGGAATTACAGACTAAGAGAAAAAACAAAGACATTTCTGACATGTTAGGATGATGACCCAGGTTTAGGCCTCAGCCACAAGTTAGCTTGTTTATCCAGTTACCCTAAATTGATGTGTCTGATTGGTAAGTTACATATCCTAATATACTAATTGACATACACCATTAGGCTGTAGGAAGTCCAATGGTGATTAAATTGCAGAAGCCACATATTCAGTCCTAAGTCTGCTGTACCAAGAAGAGGGCTGGTACCTGCGGGTTCCCTCAGGTACCTGTGAACACTGCCTTCCCCTCTTCTGTACAGTTCTGTTCCCCAGAGAAACAGGAGCCTGCTTGATAACCCACCTTCCTTCACCCCAAAGAGAATCCATATCAACATGTACTGAGTGCCTAGCAAGTGCTATATACTTCACATTTTCAGTCCTCACTTATACAGGATAGACAAATAGCAAGTATAAAATAGAGTCATTTTTTTCCTTTGGAGTGAAACATTCACCTCCAAGGAAGAAGATTATTGATAGCCCAGGAATACAAAAGACCTGTTTTCTCATCCCTCCTTCACTGAAAGCATTTAGCAAAGATAATGACAATGAATTGGATGTGCAAGTGTTGTTATAGCCGAGGTTTAAAATGGCTCTGCTAAAAAATATATAAAAAATAAAAAAAAGTATCATCCACTTACTGGCATAATGAGTGGCTGTGGATGGACTGGTTGGAACATTTGTGTGGCAGTGTGTGAACTGTGAGACCCTGAGATCACAGACACGCATGAGCCAAATTGACCTTATAAGTAGGATGCTTCTTTTTTCCTTCACTTCTGTCATTTTCTCTAAATGGTGACAATGTGTACATATCCCATGAAGCTTCACTTTTTTTTCTGAATTGATCCCCAACAAAATAAGACTCTAAAAAATAAGTGGTGTCCTAGACACTGCAAGCCCCCTAAAATGACCTAGTTAAGTGAAGATGTAGCTGAGATGCCTGTGGCCAGATACTATGGAATTATTGGAGTGATTTATGCTTACATCTTGGGTTTCTATTCTTTTTTAAGGACTTCACTTACTCTGATAGGCCATCCAGGATGTTTGTTAGTAGGCACACCCTCCGATTTTGAAGGGCTGGAGCGGAGATATGGTCATTACAAAAGCTACTTAGAGCAAAGAGTGGTGATTGCATGTGTGTTGAATGTGGGTGTCTTTTGAACACCGAAAGACTACCTGATGTCATGAAAAGGCACAGTGACTTGTTAAAGGAATGGAGCTCTCTTCCCCTGGGGTACTGCTAGCCTATATTAAACCTTTGTGAACATTAGGAAAAGGTACTCTTTTGTGGTGGTGGCATGGAGAAGGGAGCTAGGGAATGAGAAAAACAGCTTCCTCAAATTGAAGATAACCCAAGCCACAGTGCACAGCTGGTTTTCAGTCCCCTGAGCCTCCTTGGTACTCTTTTCCAAATGGACCTAGTGGAGGAATTCCCAAGGGGCTGGAAAGACCAGAGTGGAGAAGCTGGGAGAGATGAATAGCACACCGGGCTAAACATGCTTGGCATTATTTTCCTGGTGCTGTCTTTCTGGTGGCTCTTTCTCACATGGTTAGGCTATATGCAGGAGAACAAGTGGTGAGCCTGTTCATATCTAGACCAGCACCTGTGAAACCTTATTATTTTCACTATAAGTTGGATCAAGATAATATGAATGAATGGAAAAGGATCTGTGCCATTGCTGGGAGGAAAAATAGCTAAAAACACTCCAGCTCCTGCAGGTGGGTTACTAACATCATCTCCATATGGAAAGAATAATGCATTGGCTCACCTTCCAGCTTCTGAGGTCTCAACCTACTCTCCAGAGTTTGCCCCTCATTTTCTACCCTTTCCTTCTTGCCACTTCTCTTCCTCCAGACCTTTGGAAGATCCCCAGGTCGGAATCTAAATGGTTTTCACTCACTTCTCATCATCTGCTACATCTGAGGCTCCACTGGGGTCTTGGCAAGCCTTCCTTCAAGTTGTCCATATTCATTCCTGAAGCCGAAAAGCCGGTTGTCATGCCTGACACTGGAGAACAAAGAAACACAGTCTTATGTCCTTTTTGTGGACATGGGAGGGAAGTGGAGCTGGAGTGATTTGGAACTCAGTGTGGGGATAGAGAAAATGATAAATGGGTCACAGGGAAGTGATCTTCATGTCCTTTTAGGCCACTGTTTCTCCAACTTTCTCAGCTGGGATGCACAGTCTGAAATATATTGTACCTCACAATTCACTGCACATGTATACCCACATTCATATATGTGAATGAATCTAAAAATTGCACAGTATACACTGACATTTTTCTGTTTTTTCTTCTGTTTCTTTTCAAATGCTAATCTCACTAAGCTGACTTCAAGACTTACTAGTAGGTCTCAACCAATAGTCTGAGGATTAAAGCCTTAGACAGTAGTTTGGAGTGTGAACCCCGATGACCTTTTCCATGGGATGCTTGTTAAAATAAGGGTTCCTAAGCCCAGCACAGACTTAACGCATCAGCATTTTCGGGGAGTGTGGGCCAAGAATCTATATTTTAGCAACCTTTTCAGTGGATTCTTTTGCAGAATAGAAATTGAGAATCACTCCCTTAGATTTTGCTAACTGGAGGTGATAACTGTTTCAGTGAAATCATAGGCAACAGCTGGGTGGCAGGGTACAAAGGAAATGAGGCTGCATCTAAGGCCCTGGAGCTTCTGCATTTTATCTTTCAAATGAATTCTGGTTTGTACTGCAGCTTACCACAGATTCTCTCTCTTCGCAGGTAAGGGGCCTGTGATCTCAGCTACTGTTCATTGATAACCTTTCTTTCCCTTCTGAAGCTTAAATATTCTTTGGTGTCCACTTAATCTGTTTCTGAAATGAGTTCTAGCCTCACTTCTTTGCACACCTTAAGGCAGAACGATTTTTTGTAGATGGAAAGTTCTCCACATGCAGAGCATTTGGACTTTTATAAAATTCATATTGAGGCTGGGCATAGTGGCTCACACCTATAATCCCCATACTTTGGAAGGTCAATGCAAGAGGATCGCTTGAGCCCACAAGTTAGAGGCCAGCCTGGGCAACGTAGCAAGACCCTATGTCTACAAAAAATGAAAAAATTAGCCGGGCATGGTGTCTTGCACCTGTAGTCTAAACTACTCGAGACGCTGAGGCGAGAGAATCATTTGAGCCTGGAAGGTCGAGGCTTCATTGAGCTGTGATTGAGCCAGTGCACTCAAGCCTGGGTAACAGAGCAATACTCCCTATCATATTGACATTTCCTTTTGCTTTGCCATTCATGCTTTTCAATAAAATTATACTTCTTAATTGTATGCAGCCATTTTACTCTTTTTATAGAAACGCTTTTTAAAAATGTTGCAGCATCTGCTTTTATTTGTGGCTGCTGGTGGCATGACACTTGGACATTTCAGTCATTCACAAGTAACCTCTTTATTTTTGACAGCTGCTTTTGCTACCATCACCTTTTCCCCCCTCCAAATCCAGTTTGCATTTTGATCATTTTTTAGTTTTCCGAGAGGGGAGCTTTGCTCTGCTTGATATGATAAAGTTGTTTTGCTCCTTAGAAGGAGTGTCATTTCCAATGTGTATAATACCAGCTTCTTTTGCAATATCTCTCTGAGTCAGGAATAGGCTCAGCCCTTGGAGGAAATATGAGATGGAAATATGTATCTTATTCTTGCACATGCTTCTTCACAAAATATTTGGAGTCAGCTCTCAAAATCAAAGGAATTCTCATGCCAGGCTTCAACTTTCTCCAAATAGCTAGAGTAGAATTGTGTACTGTGGAAATCACTAGAAGCTAAAAGCAACACACTGAATATATGAACTTTTTTTTTTTTTTTTTTTTTTTTTTATGTCTACCACACTTTGCTAGATCTGCTTCTCTTTCTTCAGGCAAGGAATGATAAATTAGAGAGAACATAGGCTTCCTAGTCAGGCAGACCTCGCTTGCCATGCATTAGCCATGCCACTTCCATGAGCCACAGTTTCCTCACTTACCAAAGAGGGAACAGGGTCACTTGTTATCAGAAGAGGGAGACTTCACAATATAGCATTCTTTTCTGGCCAAGTCACCATCATTCCATGTTGCTTCAACCTTACAGGGTCAGAAACTCAGACGATGAGATTTCTTCAGCATCCCAGACTTCAACAAGATCTAGATGACTGCCATAAAGCCATCCTAGACATTCTGTATCCTCATTCTGTATACCAAAAGAAGTGGATATGTGTCTAGTAACCAGTCACTTATCAGTTTGACCAGCAAATTCTCTCCCAGTAGAACTAGGGACAGCAAACAGAACATTATCAGGGGAACACAGAACTGTGGGACAAGGATTGGAGTTGGGCTTGTATGCTTTAAATAAATAATGGCATCCAGTCCTGACCTTCCTCAAAATGTATCATTTCCATTAGCTTCCCTTCTCTATGATTCTGTTAAGACACACATTTTAAATGTATAAAATGTAATCTTTTTTGGGAGGAAGGTGAGGGATGGAGTCTGGCTCTGTTGCCCAGGCTGGAGTGCAGTGGCACAATCTTGGCTCACTGCAACCTCTGCCTCCCAGGTTCAAGCAATTCTCCTGCCTCAGCCTCCTGAGTAGCTGGGATTACAGGTAGGCACCACCATGCCCAGCTAATTTTTTGTATTTTTAGTAGAGACGGGGTTTCATCATGTTGGCCAGACTGGCCTCGAACTCCCAACCTCAGATGATCTGCCTGCCTTGGCCTCCCAACGTGCTGGGATTACAGGCATGAGCCACCATGCCCTCCCAAAAACCATAATCATTGAAGTTTTATTTTATTTTAAATAGACACATAAGAATTATATACATTTATGGAGTACAAAGGGATATCTTGATACATGTGTACACTGTAGAATCTATACATGAGTTATTGGCATATTCATGACCTCTGGAAGTCAGGCAAAATGACTGAGGCAAGTCTCAGTCATTTTTAATTTCCTTTGCCAAAGTTAAGGACGCACCCTGGGGAAAAAGCGACACATACCACAGGACAAATCTGCGATGTGTGCTTTTTCCAGAGAGGGTCTGTGGGCTTCAATACTTAATGGAAAAAGAGTAAAGAAAAAAAGAGAGGGAGAGGGTAGATAAAAGAGGGAAGCAGTTACATTCTGTTGAGCCTTTTGATTAGCTTCACTGAATAAATAATGCCATCCAACCCTGATCATCCTCATTTCATTTTTCATGTGAAAGGAGTGGTTCATTATGCATTTATCTGGAGCTCAGCGAATCTGCATTTTTACGTAAGATAAAATAATTATAGAGTATAGGTAGGGAGGAGTCAGATATGCATTTTTCTCAGGTGAGCAGAGGGATGACTTTGAGTTCCGTCCTTTGTCCCATATTTGTGAAGATAAGCTGTCAATTTACTTTGTCGGGGTGAAATTCAACTGAACTGCTTTAAAGATCTCAGGGCCCACCAGGAATTTCCTTGTGGGCAAAATATGAGAAAGGTATGTAGCTATCTATGTAGGAACAAGATGGGAAGGAGGTTTGTGGGACGCAGTGCCCAGCTTCACTGTTTCCTTTGGCTTAGTGAGTTTGAGGTCCTAAGATTTGAATTTTATTTTCCTTTCACACCTCAACTATTTATCATTTCTTTTTTTTCTTTTTTTTCTTTTTTTTTTTTTAAAGACAGAGTCTTGCTGTGTCACCCAGGCTGGAGTGCAGTGGTGCGATCTTGGCTCACAGCAACCTCCACCTCCTGGGTTCAAGCGATTCTCCTGCCTCAGCCTCCCAAGCAGCTAGGATTACAGGTGCATGCCACCATGCCCAGCTAATTTTTGTATTTTTAGTGGAGATGAGGTTCCACCATGTTGGCCAGCCTGGTCTCAGACTGGTTGGTCTCAAATTCCTGACCTCATGATCCACCTGCCTTGGCTTCCCAAAGTGCTGGGATTATAGGGGTGAGCTACCACGCCCATCACATTTAAAATTTTCTCTTTTAGTGATTTTGAAATATACATTATTATTAACTGTAGTCAACTTGCAGTTTAGTGGATCACTGGAACTTATTCCTGCCAACTAACCAACTTTGTACCCATTGACCAATGTCTCCTCTTTACCCCAGCCTCTGGTAACCACCATTCTACTTTCTGCTTCTGTGAGTTCAACTTTTTCAGATTCCACACATAGGCGAGATCATACAGTATTTGTCTTTCTGTGCCTGGCTTATTTCATTTAACATTTAACATTTTCATTTAACATAATGTCCTCTAGGTTCATCTACATTGTCACAAATGACAGAATTTCCCAAAAAACACAATTCTTATGTAAATAACTGGCTCATATCAAAAAATGTTTATTTAACTCATTAGCAAGGAATGGTAACAGGATGGCAAAGCTTGTTTAAAGAGGCATAAGGAAGGCCAGGTACAGTGGCTCACACCTGTAATCTCAGTACTTTGGGAGGCTGAGGCAGGAGGATCACTTGAGCCCACAAGTTAAACACCAGCATGGGCAATATAGTGAGACCCTCTGTCTACAAAAAATAATTAAAAAAAGAAAAAGCCAGGTGTGGTGGCACGCACCTGTGGTCCCAGCTAAGGAGGCTGAGGTGGGAGGATCACTTGAGCCTGAGAGGTCAAGCCTGCAGAGAGCCACGACCTCACCACTGCACTCCAGCCTGGGCGACACAGCAAGACCCTGTCTCAAAAAAAAAAAAAAAAAAGAAGGATAAAGAAACTTTATGTATATATATTATGTACATATATATGTATATATATTATGTACATATATATGTATATATATTATGTACATATATATGTATATATGTGTGTGTGTGTATATATATAAGTTAGTGGGACATATGTATATATGATATATGGTGTATCAGTCAGTGGGGAAAAGAAATGTTGGAATAAGGTTTCTAAGTTGGAATCAAAGCTGCCCAATAACTTGTCGGGAAATAAAATCAAAGCCTTTGAGGTTATCTTTTCTGAGGGGAGAAATGTTTTGCATCTCTACCAGACAGAACTCAATTTGTATCTTATCACTTTTCTACAAGTTGCCATCCACTTTTGCAGAGTCTGAGTTCTGAGCAAGAGAAACAATGAGAATTGCCATCCCCTAGACTCAGACACCCCTGTGGCAGGCTCACTAGTGTCTAGTGTGCCTTATTTCTCAGGGCTTGATCATACATCTTATTGCTTCTGTCCTGGACCCACCACCACCTCTCTTCAGAAATCTTAATCGCTTCTCTTCAGTCTGATTCTGGCCTGGGACCATTCATCCCACCCTGATATCCTTATCCATCTCTGTTGTGATCAAACATGTTTATTTCTAGCTTGTAAGTTTGTGTATAATCTGTAGGATGTTCACTTATAGATGGTGTACTTTCTGAAGGTCACTCCATTTCCCTCATGCCCAGATTCTTGGAGAACAGTCCTATCGTCCTCCTCCTGCACTGTTGTTCTGCCATATGACTTGTCAGGCAGGGCTATAGTAAAGATTAAATTGAAGGCTGGGTGCGGTGACTCACGCCTGTAATCCCAGCATTTTGGTAGGCTGAGGCGGGTGGATCACTTGAGGTCAGGAGTTGGAGACCAACCTGACCAACATGGAGAAACCCCGTCTCTACTAAAAATACAAAATTAGCCAGGCATGGTGGTGCAGGCCCGTAATCCCAGCTACTCAGGAAGCAGAGGCAGTCAGGAAGCGGAGGCAGGAGAATTGCTTGAACCCGGGAGGCGGAGGTTGTGGTAAGCTGAGATCACACCACTGGACTCCAGTCTGGGCAAAAAGATTAAATTGGTAACACTCTAGCCCAGGGCATGTATCTTTGTCTCTCTCAGATGGGGTACTTCCTTGTCCCAGGCTCTTCATAATGTCAGGCATCAGCAGTCTCTACAGTGGGGAAAGAAAATCAAGACAGTTAGCATTCAGTGCAGTGGGAGTTTGGTTAGTTGCAACTTGTCATCCTTCCTGAATGACAGTGTGCCTGGCCCTCAGCCCCACAGGCCCCAAGGGCGGGTGGAGGGTGTGCCACCCACCCAGAGCTGCAGGAGGGTCCTGAGCCGAGGAGGTCCACATGGGCCTGAGAGGAACGGAGGTCAATCTGTTGCAGAGGGAATTGGAAAAAGGGTAAAAGCTGGAGACGGGCCAAGCCAGAGCCAAGCTGGGAGCTAGAACACAGAGGCTGAGTCAAGAGGGGTGCTGTTAGCAGGCAGCAGGCAGGCCTGAGCAAACACACCCACAACACAGACTCTGCCGCAGCCGGCCAGCTTGATGGTGGCTGGGGCAAGTGCAAAGGACCAGCAGTGGAGCTGGCAATAACTAGGGGACCAGCTGCTTACTTGCGGCTTGGTTTATCTCCTGGAGAATTTGGAGAATGATCTAGGTCTTTTGTTTTTGTTACTATGTGAACCAATAGATGTGTGAAGGTGCTCTGGGATGAATGAGAAAGGCAGCACCTAAATCTGCCACAGATCTTAAAAACTGTGCGACTTTTTTGGTTGGGACTCAGCTCCTCAAGGGCCAGGGTAGCCCCTGGCTTGCTTACACTTACAGCCAAAATCCCAGCTACTGATTCTCTCATTGTTGAGCCCTCATTTTTTCCAGCTCTTGGTGCCACATTGTTGCCAGAATGCAGCAGGAGGTGGCATTTGGAGCAGCTGTTCCTTTCTCTCCTCAGCTAAGGAGACTCCCCAGACAGGAGGGCAGCAGCTGCTTTCTGACCCAATTCCTCTCCAAACCCCTGAGTTTCTAATGGTATAAGCTGAGATTGTTCTTCTTGGGCTGCAAGCTTCCAGTTTGGAAGACTGTATTCTATTTCGTTTTCTTCCAGCGCCATAGATAGTGTAGGATTGTCCTCAAAACTGACATTACTTAAATTGTCAGAGTTAAAGGAATGGGGCTACCCCAGTGGTATCTGTCACAAGTAAACCAAAATGCCTGGTGATTTACAGGAAAACTATCTCTGAGAAGTAGGTGTCAGTTTGGTCCTTAAGGCCATTGGGACAAGGGAGTGAGCCATAGGGAGCTGTCAGAGCTTGAGGACTCCTTCTGGGATGGCTGTCACTTGCCATGACTTGCTCCAGAGAGCAGATGCAATTGCCCTTCAAAGCCAAGTGGGGCGAGTTGGCTCTGCAGCTAAAGCCTTTCACATGTGTCAAAATCGAAAACATAAGTATCGGGTTTCTGATCTTGGCCTTCAGGATGTTGTTCAAACATGTCGGTAGACTTGCTTAGAAATATAAAACAAGGCTGAATATGAATCACGGTGAACCCACCCGGCCTCCTGTGAAAGCTTCTGTTCTCAGGAGGGTTCGAAGCAATTGCAGCACATGCTGACAAATAGTTAAAATTGAACTGAGCTTTGTAGAACTATATCCTAGCCCTGAGTGTTATGTTCTAAGAAGCTCATTGGCTCTTTTAGAACAGAAGAACCTTGCAACTGTGTTCATAGTCCAGGTTCCCCAGAGGCATCCTATAGTCAGCACAAAAGACAGACCCTACGAGAAAAATTTTGCTTCACATGAGCTAGGGTAGAATGCAAAGCCAACTGACAGGATGGTGAGCCGTAGGAGCATGGAGCAGGACTTTATGCAGATGTTCTTGGAAAGCCACAAAGAGCTCTGATGAGAAGAAACCCAGCGGATATGATTAATTATTCATCTTTAGTTGGTTGGGCAGTTGGAAATGAATAAAGGCTGCCTGACTAGCTAGGAGATTACATGTCCAAAAAAAAAAAAAAAATCATGATTTGGTGGAAAGAACACAGCCATTGAGGTCAGATATTCTAGTCTTGAATCCTGGTGCTTCTGCATTCTAGCTGGACAAGTCAGTCCATCAACTTTTTCAAGGTTCAGTATCCTCGTTCGTGGAAAGGCAATGATTTCACTGCACAGAGGTGTTGGAAGATCAAAAGCAATCATATGTAAGAAAGTAACTGGATAAGAGATTCGTTTTCAGGGGTAGGGAGAAGTATGAACTTACACCTCAGAATCCTTAGAATTATTTTTGCACAGGAAATAAATCCAAGGTACCCACTATCAAACTCCAGGTAAACAGGGCTGTATGGCACAATTCATTGTTACTGGTGTCAGAACAGCCCCCCGTGCTCCCTATTTTTGTTAATTATTGATTTCTAGAATCTTTTATGTAGCTTTAAAATAATTTTATTTTTGTTAATTTGCCATTACTAGGCTATTTCCAGGAGAACCATAGAGCTGGCTATTAAAATTCAGTATCCTTTAACTTTGGGAGATATCCCTGGAGAAACAGATTACTTTTAGATTTAAACTATTTATTAGCCTCTTATCCTGAAGAGTTTTCCATCAACTCTTCAACTCTGAGGCTCAGAAAAACCAAGGCTCTTTGCCAATAACTGTGACCTTGAAGTTAATGAGCTACTCTGCTAACTGTGGTTGGCACTCATCTCTAATGCTTTGGTTAGTGTACTACCATTGGTTGGTGTTGGTAGTTTTGGGTGCCACTCTTCCTCGTGCCCCTTGTGGGTTCTGGCCTGTGGTGCAAACACCCAGAATCACAGGCCAATAGAGTCATGACGAACTTCACTATTATTCCAGTCCCACACCAAGTGTTTCCTCAAATGCAAGGATTCTGGTTTACTATGTTGGAAAACATGCCTCAGATCTAAGACCACAGTGAGTTTCCTCGCTCCCATTTAAAGCTTAAGATTTAGCACCCTCACATGTGGGTGCATCTCAAGGATATGGCTAGGCCTGCAGAACAGAAGCTGATGCACTTTACCAACCAGCCATAGGCACAGAGTCTGCAGAACTGCACCCCTGAACCTAGTTGCAAGTGGAATGGAGATAGCAAGGAGGATGCCCCACCCTCTAGGAATGGTGGTGACGGTCCCTGCCCCAGGTGTGTTGCTTGCCATGTGGAGAAAACATGGCTAAGAACAAAGACAGAAAAGGGGCAAAAGGGCAAGAGATCCCACAGATAAAGTCAGAGTGGGACATAAGCAGGAACCTCGGGCAAAGAGATTTCACCCAGTAGTAAACAGGGTCCGAAGAATGTCAGTCTATTACCAATCCTAATAACTACTAGCCTCCTTCTCATGTTTTCCCTTCCGCCACTATTCCTCCTCTTCATCCCTTTGAGAAAGCAGCGTGGAGATAGAAGGAAAAGGACTAGAATAGGCCAGGTGCGGTGGCTCACGCCTGTACTCCCAGCAATTTAGGAGGTCCTGGCAGGAGGTCAGGAGGTCATTTGAGGACAGGAGTTCAAGACCAGCCTGGCTAACATGGCGAAACCCTGTCTCTGCTAAAACTATAAAAATTAGCCAGGCAGGAGTGGCATGAGCCTGTAATCCCAGCTACTCGGGAGACTGAATCAGGAGACATCGCTTGAGCCTGGGAGGTGGAGGTTGTAGTGAGCCGAGATCGCGCCACTGCATTCCAGTCTGGGTGACAGAGTAAGACCCTGTCTCAAAAAAAGAAAAAGAAAAAAAAAAGGACTAGAATAGAATATAAATCAACAATATTTCCTCCAGTGAAGGCTCCTTGGAGGAATGGCTGATTCCAGATCGGAGATAGGAACTATTCATGGCGAGTCATATTTTGTGCCGGAAAGTAAAGAAGTGACCAAAACCAATGGATCCTATCAAAAGGACACAGGAGTCAACATGAAAGACTTCCTGTGGCCAAAGATGAGAACATTTGAGCATCCAAAAGAATAATGATGCAACTCATTGAAATGCATTGAATAGGCCAGGCACAGTGGCTCACACCTATAATTCCAGCACTTTTGGAAGGCCAAGGTGTGCAGATCACTTGAGATCAGGAGTTCAAGACCAGTCTGGCCAACATGGCGAAACCCCATCTCTACTAAAAATATAAAAATTAGCCGGGCGTCGGGGCAGGCGCCTGTAATCCCAGCTACTCAGGAGGCAGAGGCACGAGAATTGCTTGAACCTGGGAGATGGAGGTTTCAGTGAACCAAGATCATGCCACTGCACTCCAGCCTGGCCGACAGAGTGAGACTCAGTATCAAAACAAAAACAAACAAAAAATGCATTGAATATATCAAAATTTATAGGTTCATATTGATCCCATCCCCCGCTTCCCCACACACAAATTCTCGTTGGGCCACCATTCAAAGTATTTAGTGAACAAATTCCCTGTTCTGAAATTGAAAGAAAAGAATTAGCATTCATTCATTCTGCCCTTCTTGTAAAAGATGTATTTCAGAGTAACAAGGCAGCACTAATTGATGAAAGAGAATTCTCCTTTACAAAATCATTTTAGCTAATAAATAGAGAAGATATTAATAGGATTAGAAAAAGGTTATCGCTTTACAACCCCTAATGGAATTTTGATTCAGATAGTGATCAATAAATAAAATCATTAGATTAAAGATTGATGAGAACCCTTACAATAGCGGAATGAGGCTGTCATCACCTGAACCCACCCAAAGTAGGACAACTAGACATGATGTGATAGGAAGCACTGTGCCATCTGTGAAATTGTTCCTGCCCCCACCCCTACTACAAAGCTAATCTTGACTGAAATCAAGCATCTAGCATTAACTTCCATTCAGAGAAATGTGGGAGACAGAGGAACATGCTACAGAGTAAATGACACAGTGTCAGCAATAGATCAGCAGCACAAGGGGAAGGACAAGAACCCGCCACAGGTAAGAGGAGATTTAACAGACTTAACACAGATGTAGTGTATGAACTTTGTTGGGATTCTGACTTAAGCAAGCCAACTTAAAAAAATTTTTTTGAGGCCGGGCACAGTGGCTCACACCTGTAATCCTAGCACTTTGGGAGGCCAAAGCAGGCAGATCACTTGAGCTCAGGAGTTCAAGACTAGCCTGGTCAACATGGCGAAACCCTGTCTCTACTAAAAACAGAAAAATTAGCTAGGTGTGGTGGCGCCTGCCTGTAACCCCAGATACTCAGGAGGCTGAGACAGGAGAAGTGCTTGAACCCGGGAGGCAGTGAGCCAAGTTGCAGTAAGCCGAGGTCACGCCACTGCACTCCCGCCTGGGTGACAAAGTGAGACCCTGTCTCAAAAAAGTAAAAATAAAATAAAATGAAAAAATCATTTTTGAGACAATTGGGGAAATTATAGTGGCTATCAGGTAAGAAGAGTTGCTGCTGCCAGTAAGTTGATGATGTGGAGGTTATGAAAGAAAGTGATCATATTTTTTGGAGGTGTATACTGAAGTATGTAGGAGTGAAATGACATGCAGACTGGTGTTTGCTTGAAAACACTCCCCTGAAGAAGAGAAGGATAGCTGAAGGAAACATGGCAAACTCTTGATGGTTGTTGGATCTGAGTGGTGAATAGATGGGTGTTCCAACCTCTCTACTCTAGAATATGTATGAAATTTTCACCCAGAATATTTTCAGAAATCTCCTATCTGGCCTAAGGCAAAAACATAATTGTGGAGCAGCCTAAATATTCCTCTCTGCAATGAGTATTTATTAAGCAACTGTGTGCTAGGCAAGGAGAGACTGTGCCATGGCAAGATCTAAGCTTTGCCGTCAGAAGCCTTGATTTGAGCCAATTCACTGTTGCCATCAGTTTGATCCTGGGCAAGTTGCTATTTCTCTTTGAACTTTCATTTCCCTGTCTGTGTATGATCTGCTCCACAAACTGGTGGAGACAGTAATATCTCTTCGCTTTCTAAACTGCTTACTCAACTCCCACAGGCCTTACTAGCAAGAAGTCTAGCATCCCCTGTTGGAGGACCTTCCCCCTATCTTCTTCACTGTCTGGGAATCTGGGTCTCCTCAGCCCACAGGTAGGCAGGCCTGGCCGTGGTACCAGAAGTGCCCTCCCTCTCATGGCCACACAGTGTCAACTTTGGAGCTTTGTCCTGCCTAGCTACTCTGTCACGGGACAGCTTTGCTGATTCCCAGCATGGCCTTGGGTGAGGGGTGAGGGGATGGCTGGAACCCCAGAATTAAATCTCTCTTAGTTCACACTCTCTTTCTCTGCAATGACTCATAAAGGGACAGGACATCATGACTGATCCTCAGCCTCATAAATTGCAGGACAAGCCCTTTCTATCCGACAAAATACTAACCCCATTATGTGGCAGGTGCTGCCTTAGGGGCTTGAGATACATCCATGGGCAAAAAGGACCCCTACTCCCCTCAAGGAGCTGGGGAGTGGGGATCTGCCCCAAACCCGAGCCCAGGCCACCAGCAAAGTCTTCCCCTCTCCCCTTGGTGAGTATTGCTTTGGAAGGTAGGGGTGCTCTCAACCACATGGTGTGAACCTAACCTACTTCTCCCCAAGCATCACCAGTGAACATGTTAGATGAGCGATGGGTGGTGGGGCCAGTGCAGGGGTGCTGGGTGTTACTAGGCTACACACACACACACAACCCCACACACCCTTTATGTAGTAAAATAGGGCTTACTACTCTATCCTTGTATAACTTAGTGCAGACTGAGAAACCTTTATATCTGTCATCTCTTAAAATGAAGACTCTTACCCATCTTACAGAATCATTATGAGGATTAAATCAGATTTCTTCACTGGGCTGTGCTCATAAAGGTTGTGTTTTGCTCACTGCTCTACTTTTTTTTTTCACTCTATCCTGTGAAATATATTCTCAGTCCCTAAAACAGTCCCTGAGGCATAGTAGTGTCCAGTATGTGTGCGCGCACACACACACACACACACACACACTCACATGCACACACAGTGATGGAATGAGCCTGCGAAGAGGGTCGTCTCAGGAAACATCAGCTCTGCAGATTCTCAGTCGGTCTAGGGCGGGTCTGAGACTGCATTTTCACTGGCTCCTGAGGGTGGCTCCTGTCCAGGAGGACGCTGAAAGTGATGAGGCTGAGAGGTGCATGTTGAGTGGCAGGAGAGTGGAACCATTAGGCACTTGGTGTCTGGAGTCTGTCAGATACGTCCCCACCATTCTTACCTTTGTGGCCTTGGGTGGGTTACATAACCCCAGTGAAACTTAATTTCCTCACCTCTAATATGGTAATAACCACTAGGACTGCCTGGTGAATAGTATTGACCCAATCAGCTTGATATTTTAGCTCTCTGTCCAGTAAAATAAAAACCCACACACTGGCCACTTTTGTATTGCCTTCAGAATGCCATAGCCCTCTGAAGTAAAATCACTGGATAGAAACAAAGATCCTTGCTTTAAGAGTTTTAACCTTCACATTTGCCCTGTATAGCTCTGATTTTGTTTTTTTGTTTTTTACTATTTTACAATGATGTTTTCATGCTTTAGTTGGATAAAAACAAATATATATATTATATATATGTGTATATATATAATATATATATGTGTGTGTGTGTGTATATATATATAATTACAGTAGAAAATTAAGCCTGACCATTGCTTGAAGTCTTTGTGGAGGGCATCTGGCACAACTCGATAAAGCCCGTGGCCCCCTCAAAGCGTTAACTGAGCATCAAGTGCTGAGTGTGCTGCTGGGCGCAATGCCCAGCACAGTGAGAGCTTGGGGACTGCTGCATATTCATGTGTGTGCCTCTTCCTCTTGTTCACTGCTGTTTCTGGCACCCCATGCTGTGCTTACAATATGGTAGGAGCTTAATAAATATTTGATGAATATACAAATGATTAGTTATTTTAGCCTCAGACGAACACTCACAGGTGGTCAGGTGGAGGAGTGAGGGCTGGTGGAGGAGTGAGGCTTTGACCAGCTGTAGTTGGCCTCAGGAGCAGAGAGACCCAGGGCGGCGGGGGGCCCGCAGCACTCAGAGTAGATGCCTTCAGTTACCAAATCAAACCCTAGACAAATGCTGAGGGAGTGAGTTAAGCCAAGGCACAGAGCAAGGGTGTTGTCATAGAAACACATTCAGGTCTTTTACATAGTGTTCTGTGATGGTGCTCATTGGGGGTTCCAGAGCAAATAAAAGGATGAACTTCATGGTACTTGCCCAAAGAGAGGATACGCCGAGCACTGTGCTTAGCAGAGCACTAGGCAGGAGTGGGGAGGAAGGAAAGGCCTTTGGCTTATTCCCTGACATCTCAGCAGTTGTAAAGGGCTGCTGCGGGCAGCTCCTCTGACCAGGGTTTGCCCCAGGAAAATAGTAGAAGTCAACATGCCCTGGGGAAGTTCTCTCCTGTATCCGCCTGATGACAACTGCAAAGGAGGGAGGGAGGACCCCGACATTCCATTTCTCCTCGTTTTTCAGTTCTGGTTGGGACTTCATAAAGTCCAAGGATATTCCTGGAGTGGGAAAAAGAGCTGCAGGATTGGTGCGGGGAGCTGACTGATGCTGATATTACAAATCCATGATGTGACTAAAAGTCGTGTGAAAAGATCGATCATCAAGAAGTTGCAGAAGGAAACGTCTCCAGCCCAGCTAAATATTCCCATCCCACTTTCTCTCTCTTCAGGTGACCTTGTACAAGGACTCTGACATGGAGGACTTTGGGTTCAGTGTAGCAGATGGCTTGCTGGAGAAAGGAGTGTATGTCAAAAATATTCGCCCAGCTGGGCCAGGAGATCTTGGTGGCTTAAAGCCATATGACAGGCTCTTACAGGTAAGACCTCACGTGGAATTTTAATTCCTTGCAAGTAATTTGTCACTAGGAGCTTCCTCTACATCCTCCTGCATATTTGGGGCCCTTTGCTCTTTTCCCTTTCAGCCTTTGTCATCAAGATTATGGAATCAGTAGAAGCAAACAGCTGAATAAAGAATTTTCAGCACTGGTAAATTCTAACCCAGCCCCCAAAGTTCTGTGGTTTCTTATCAGTTTTTTTCAGCACTGAGCTCAGAGCCATCTTTCCCAGTCTCACGCTCATTTCTCAGACTCCACCCAACCACTGGTCACCTCCCACCATCGCACAGTAGTCCCATAAATATGACATAGTTATCCGACTCCAGGCACCCAGTCTAGTCCTTCCTACCACTCGTCTTCTACGTGACCTACAAGGCCTCAGGGATTTGGCCTCTCCTTACCTTGCCAGCATCTTGTCTTACCTCTTCATTCATTCATTCATTCATTCATTCATTTATGAGACAGAGTCTCGCTCTGTCACTGGAGTGGAGTGGCGTGATCTCAGTTCACTGCAACCGCCACCTCCCAGGTTCAAGACATCCTCCTGCCTCAGCCTCCCAAGTAGCTGGGATTACAGGTGCCTTCCACCACACCCAGCAAGAATGCAATTTGCTAACTAATTGGAGGGTTGATGACGGACCTTTCGAAGTTGATGGAAAGTTACAATCTTTTTTCCTTTTTTTTTTTTTGAGACACAGAGCCTCACTCTGTCTCTCAGGCTGGAGTGCAGTGGCACGATCTCAACTCACTGCAACCTCCACCTCCTGCATTCAAGTGATTCCCCTGCCTCAGCCTCCCAAGTAGCTAGGATTACAGGTGCATGCCACCATGTATGGCTAATTTTTGTATTTTTAGTAGAGACCGTGTTTCACCAGGTTGGCCAGGCTGGTCTCGCACTCCTGACCTCAAGTGATCCACCCCCCTCGGCCTCCCAAAGTGCTGGGATTATAGATGTGAGCCACTGTGCCCAACCTCTTCATTTACTCTCTAGCTTCAGCTGGATTTGTTTCAGGAATGGTATATGCTGCCACCTCCTGGCCTTTGCACCTGCTGTGCCCTGAGCTTGTGGCACTTCTCTGCTAAACATGCACAGGTTCTTTCCCTGCTCCTTCCTTGACTTCAGGTCCCTGCTCACATGCTGCCACTTAAACCTCTCTGTTTAAAAGGGCCCTTCCTGCCTCTCCATTCTTCACAGTGCTTCATTGGTTCGCAGTACAGCCAGAGATGATGCTAGTTATTTGCTTATTCTGTGTTGCCCACTAGAATGTAACTCCATGAAGGTGGCGATTTTACTCTCCACTCTATTCTTAGTTCCAAGAACAATGCTGTCACATAAAAGTGCTCAGTACTGTGCAGCAGAATAGAAGTGCATTGGCTCTGAGCCTTATATATGCTTCCCTTTCTCTGAATGCTCTTCTAATCCCTAGGCCTTACCTACCTCACTCTGACTCAACTTTTTGGTCTCACATAGATCAGTGATTCCCATCCTTGATTGAAAAAATGGAATCACCTAGAGAATGTATCCCAATGTTCAGATCAAATGGCAGACCAATTAAACCAGTGACTCTAGGAGAGAGATACAGCATCGGTGTGTTTTTACACCTCCCCCAGTGATTCCAACGAGCAGCCAAATTGACAATCACTCGTTTAGAGGACTTCCCTTCAAAGCCCAACTTCACCAGACACCACCCAACCTCCTTTACCTCACGTCTGGACTAGGGGCCCCTCCTATACAGAATAGCAGCTTTTTCTTTGGGTAGAATTTACATTATTAAAACTGCCTGTTTGGAGGGTGCAGTGAGCTGAGATCATGCCACTGCACTCCAGCCTGGGCGCAGAGCGAGTCTCAAAAAAAAACAAAAACAAACAAACAAATGAAAACACCTTCCTGTTTCCTTGCATATACTCCCCAGCAGATTGTAAACTTTTTGAGAACAGGGATAATACCTTATTCTCTTATTTACCGTTATATAGTGTTTGATATCTCAGTATCTCTCACAATATCTGAAACTAAAAAGCTGAACCTTGCTTACTTAATATAGTAACATTGTGGTCAGGTAGAGTTTTATTTAGGAAAGCAGATTTCTGAGCTTATGTGCAGTTTTTGGGAAGGGCATTTTGCAGGAAAATGGAGCAACTTGAAGTCAGTCTTAGCAGTGTACTCACCTGGAAACAGTCTGTCACCAAACAGCTAACTTTCAAAGCAGGAGGCTGCCACGGATTGGTTAGCTTTCAGAGATGTGTTCACTGAAGCATGTTGTCACTGATCAATTTGATAGTTCTGGAACAATTCTGGTGATGATTTTTACTATGGCAACAGAACAATTAGTCTTATCCTAGGAGTTTGGGGACACTTTGTTTTCCATAGACATGCTAATATTTGCTGAATGAATAACTATGGATAAGTTACTTACCCCTCTATATGAGTGTCTTCCTAATCCATAAATTAGAGCTAGGCGTACTCTCATGGAAGCTGAGGCTGTAAAAGTAGACTACATTCAGATTATAAAGGACCTTGAATGTGATGCTAAAGCTCTTGAACTTTATGCTGAAGGCATATTAATTTCTTAAGCAGGATAATGATATAATTGGTAACACAGAAAGGCAAGACAATATTATTGTGGGTATATCGGGGATGGGTTAGGGAAGGGAAGATCACAGGCAAGGAGACCAGGTAGGGGTAGGTAAGATAAGACACCTGTTTCAGAACTATTAAGTCTTTAATATTTTCAGCACATCGTGATAGAGCAGTCTGGGAAGCATTTGGTGGTTTGGATCTGTTGGTGAGGAGAGATGATAGAGCCAGAGTTAAAGATTTAGGATACTGAAGTGTGGGGTTTAGGACAAGTTGCCCTTGGTGGCTTTATAACAAAGAAGAGAAGAGAACCCAGGATGTATTCTAACAATAACAAAATGTATGTATGTATGTATTTATTTGAGACAGAGATTCTCTCTCGTCACCTAGGCTGGAGTGCAATGGCGTGATCTTGGCTCACTGCAACCTGTGCCTTCCAGGTTCAAGCAATATTCCTTCCTCAGCCAGCTCCCGAGTAGCTGGGATTACAGGCACCCACCACAATGCCTGGCTAATTTTGTATTTTTAGTAGAGATGGAGTTTCACCATTTTGGGCAGGCTGGTCTCAAACTCCTGACCTCAGGGGATCTGCCCGCCTCAGCCTCCCAAAGTACTGGGATTATAGGCGTGAGCCACCGTGCCTGGCCACAATAACCAAATGTAAAGGACAGGAAGAAATAAAGGCAGGAAAGGACTGAAAGCAAGCAGTTAAAATGGTAAAAGGATCAAAACAAAGTGGGGTTGTAGAATCAAGGAAGGAGAGTTTTAAGGGTGAGGAGCTGTCAGGAGTGGCAAATGCTAAACACCAAGGAGGATGCGAACTCCAGAACATTCCTGGATTTGACAAGTGGGGTCATTTGCCAGAATGACCATGTGTCAGGGGGGACCTGAAAAAACTGAGGAGAGAATGGGAGGTCAAGGAGTAGAACCGGCATGTGGGTGATTGTAAAAACTTTTGTTGGTGAAGAAGGAGAAATGGAAGATGGGTGCATGTATAAGCTGAAGAGGGAATAAGCTCATTTAAAAAAAAAAAAATTCTTATTCTTAGTAGAGACAGGGTCTCACTATGTTGCCCAGGCTGGTCTCAAACTCCTGGCATCAAGCGATCCTCCCATCTTGGTCTCCTCAAGTGCTGCGATGACAGGTGTGAGCCACTGCACCTAGTGGAGCTCACTTGTAAGAGAGGTAGTTCAGCATCATGATTCAGAGCACAGGCTTTGAGATCAGCCAGTTGGCCTGGGATTACATCCTATGACCCTTAACAACTACTGATCTAAAGCAAAGCTCTTAACCTCTCTGTGCCTTGCTTTTCTCATCTGTAAATTAGGGATAATATTCAGGACTTGGAGCACCCCCACTGTGGGTGGGGCCACCTGCTTGGCATGAGGATAGGTAGGATGTGTATGTCTTCCTTGCCCTTGAGAGTCTTACGATTTACTGGTAGACAATGACAAGTGAGCCAGTAGCCATGTCACAGCATAGTCAGAGCAAGGATAGACCTCATGGTGCTCATTTTAGCACCTTCATGACTTCAAACAACTTGTTGCACCTGAAATGTTCCTCTGGGTTTTGGGAATTATGGTTACAATGATAATTCAAAATGGCTCTTCTTGACCTTTCAGGTGAACCATGTCCGAACCAGAGACTTTGACTGCTGCCTTGTTGTGCCCCTCATAGCAGAATCCGGGAATAAGCTGGACCTGGTTATTAGTAGAAACCCACTGGCTTCACAGAAGTCTGTAGAACAACAGAGTCTACCAGGAGATTGGAGTGAACAGAACAGTGCTTTTTTCCAGCAGCCTAGCCACGGTGGTAATTTGGAGACACGAGAACCCACTAATACATTATAGCAACGCTTTTTATAAAGCAGGACAAAAGACAATATCTACATGGTGCTAAAAATCCCTTTAAGATTTCTGTGACATTTGAAGCACAGATAATCACGTGGCATTAACTGCAAGCACAGGGGTCTTTTAAATCTCTCTCATGGCTCATGTTCACTTCCCTTTTCAAGTTGAAGAGGTTTCTTTTTTGGTGACCACTATGGTACATGGTGGGCAATGCCCTGCCAGGCCCAATGGTAGAGAAAAATAGGCCGTCCCCCCAACTCTACAATTAACATCAGAGGAAATTTTTTACAAGTTCATCTTACTATCACTTTTTAAAAAGAGAAACATCTGTTTGAAAATATTCTCTATGATGATTTCCTTAATTCACTTTGAAATCAGTTTCTTACTATGAAGTCATTAATGTAAGAACTTGACCAACAAGGCTTTTCTTCTCATAGGCTGGCTCTACTAGGGGAACTAGTGTTTGGTAAACTGCTGGGACTGCCACAATGGGAGGGGTACAGGTATAAAATTAAGTTATCTTAAAATGTTTCAGCAATGATGCACGTAGGAGACCATAATAGGTGGTGGTAAATGTTTTGCCCAAGTATAGGAATGATTTTAACTAAGATGTATGCTATTCCCTATGCAACAAATTATCAAACAGGATATGTCTTGTGACCTGTTTTTTTTTTTAAGGACACATTTTTAATAGCTGAAAATCTCTGATAATGAATTAGAGGGTGTAGTAAACACGAGAATTAGTTATATAATCTTATTTTTAAAATTCAAGACTAAGAACTTAAGAAAGAATGAAGAGTCTATTAAAATGAGGTTCATCTTAATGATAGGCAAACCAAACTCATACTGCTTGACATGTTTTGAAAACTGGTAATATTGAGGGTGTACAGCACATGTACTTAAAAATGACACTGGGCTATCTTTTGTTCTGAGCCATGCCACTTACCGAAATTGTAAATACATTTTTCACAAATGCATTGCCAATTATTACCATCCCTCAAAGCAATAAATTGTGACAGTTGCTTTAAATGTTTGTCAGCAACTGTTTTCATTTGTTCAGATATTTTGAATAGCTACGCTAATAACTGTTATTTGGTGAATATAAAAAACTAGATCTGTATATTGATGGTAGACTCTCCATATTGAAATAATTATTTTCCAAACGTTTTCATTTTGGTCAATAATTCAAACTACCACTTAGGCAAAGCATTCGAACACTGTGTCCTTTGTTTAAGGAAATAAAAATCACCTTTCTTTTTGTGCAAAAAAAAATATTATTTCAATCACATTTCAGAACCGCCAGGGCAAGAAAGTATAAAGCAGAATCATGTTAAGAAAAAAGAAAAAAAGATCATGAGTCACTTAAATATGTATTTTTATTTGTAACAAACAAGTATTAAACTGTAAAGTATTTTTGTACAAATTTAATACTTTAATAGCATGGTATTTATCGTCTATGTATGGTTTTGGGGAATTCAAAATTGTTCAAATATTTGTATGGAAAAAATAAAACCCTCTACCAAATGGAATAAACCGTGATTTTAAAAAGCCAAATAAAGAGGACATGCATTATTGGTGTTTTGAATATATTTCAGTGTTCTAGCCTGAGTCCTACACAATTTGTTTTGTTTGTTTTGAGATGGATTTTCACTCTGTTGCCCAGGCTGGAGTGCAGTGGCACAATCTCAGCTCACTGCAACCCCTGCCTCCTGGGCTCAAGTGATTCTCCTACCTCAGCTTCCCAAGTAGCTGGGATTACAGGTGCCCACCACCACACCTGGCTAGTTTTTGTATTTTTAGTAGACATGGGGTTTCACCACATTGGCCAGGATGGTCTCAAACTCCGGACCTCAAGTGATCCACCTGCCTTGGCCTCCCAAAGTGTTGGGATTACAGGCGTGAGCCACCGCATCTGGCCACAATGTTTATTTTTGTATAATTTTCTAAAGGTGAAAGGTTTTCCTATCAACCCGAGAAGCACCACTAAAGAGTAGGAACCTGGGCATTGAAATTGAGTCCATGTTTCATTTCAGGCTCCAGGCTCTTGTATGACATTTACTCACCATGAATCAGTGTCTCTACCTGAAACTGAAGGTCATGTCTGTACCACAGGATCATTCGGAAGATGAGGAGTGAAATATATGAGAATGGGCTAAAAACACACACAGAAATACCTCCAAAACCAATGGTACATTTACTGTAGGTGACAAGTATTGATCAAGTATCACAACATCCACCTCAGAGAAAATTACATGTATTCTATGAGATATATTTACATAAACTGTTAAAATGTACAAACTTTAATTATGCTACCTTTAAAAATTCACATTCATTTTTATACAGTTGCATTCAGTGTGCCCAGGTTACATTCTGAAAGGCAGAGTATTTTCTAGCACGAGAGTCTTATGACCCAACTGACAATCTATGATTGCAAAAATCTAAGCAACTGTTCAAATTTTTATTGCACTCGCCTCACTTCTGCATCAAGCGTGATGCTGAAGCCAATGAAATGTGTAGTTAGAAGAGGCTTTGTGAATAAATGCAAATGAGAAGCTATATTTCATGTGAAAGATATTTCAGTTGTAACCAAAACTAAAATGAATCAACAATAGAAAATAGCTGTTAAAAACAAAAAAGCTCTCATGATTTCAGGTAGCACTTTTCAAATATAGTGACCAGGCCAAAGGAAGAGCTAGGGTCAGCCAGTAAGTTCTGAGCACCCCGAGTCCTCTTAAAAAGGGCAGTGACAAACTATGAAATGAAAGGGTTTGGGGCTATGCCACCGGAAGACTGGCAGAAGAAACTGGAGATAAGTAGCCAGATGGGGCAGAAGAGACAAGGTCTGAAATATATGAGACTCAGGACTTACGAGCAGAGGTTCCAATGAGGTAGATTTCAGCTTAATATAAGGAAGTAATTTCCAACACTAGTGTTGCAAAGTGGTTTTCACCAAGCAGTAAAGACCTTTAGCATTGGAAATGTGTGTTCTACTGGTGACTGATGGGTGTTCAGCAAATAGTAAGCTGGGGTAGATGACCCTTGCAATTTTAACATGCTGGGATGAAACATTATTTGCTTCCAATTTACATTTTAAAAAGGATACTAGAAGTATCCTCTTTCACTCAAATATTTTTTTTTCATGACCGGTAATGTGCCGGCACCATAACAAGGTTTGAGGGAGGCACATCTCACACGTGTGTGTGAACACCAATGCATCAGGCTTAGGAACTACAAAAGGATCTTAATGAAATCTGAGAGAATTTTGAATCAGGTCAGTTATTTGTATTTTAGCCAATAGTACATTTATAATATAAGAACTACTGCTTTGGAATATTCAGTTACATAGTATTAGTTTCATTGTGTTTTTATGGAAAAAAAGGTATTTTCAAGTTCTTCTTGACAATGTGAAGCTTTACCTGAGTCCTATACCCTGAAATATAGCCAGAGTTAAAGAAATTTTATTTCTATAAGGTTGTAGTAACGCCCCTGCCCATCGCCTGCATGTTCCAGGAACTGGCTTATTATAAAGAACCATCCTTCCCCAGGTGACTTAGATAAGACTCACAGGTGTTCATCTCCCTTCCCCCGTTTACTTATAACAAAATCAGACACAGACTGCCCTGAAAATTACCATTCTTTGCTTCATAAATGATTAGCTGAATTGCTTGTACTCACTGATCTGGAGAAGATATTAAGCTTCCTTCCCCCAGGCTTTTGAACTTTGACCAACCCTCAATTTAGGCCGGCATACAACACCTCCTTAAGAGGCCCTCCTAAAAGTAATAGGACAAGAGTTAAAATTAATGAAATAGGCAGGGCGCGGTGGCTCAAGCCTGTAATCCCAGCACTTTGGGAGGTCGAGACAGGCGGATCACGAGGTCAGGAGATCGAGACCATCCTGGCTAACGCGGTGAAACCCCGTCTCTACTAAAAAAATACAAAAAACTACCGGGCGAGGTGGCGGGCGCCTGTAGTCCCAGCTACTCAAGAGGCTGAGGCAGGAGAATGGCGTAAACCCGGGAGGCGGAGCTTGCAGTGAGCTGAGATCCGGCCACTGCACTCCAGCCTGGGCGACAGAACGAGACTGCGTCTCAAAAAAAAAAAAAAATTAATGAAATAGACACTAGAAAGACAGTAAAGAAAATCAATGAAACCAAAAGTTGGTCCTTTAACAAGATTAAAATTCATAAACTTTTAGTTAACCAAGAGAAAAAGAGACTCAAATGACTAAAATCAGGAGTGAAACAGAGGCTTTACTATCAGCCTTACAGAAATTTAAAAAACCATAAAGGAATACTATGATAAACTGTATGTCAGAAAATTAAAAAACATAGATTAAATGAGCAAATTTCTAGAGAAAAACTGTCAAAACTGACTCAAGAAGAAACAGAAAAGCTAAATACACCTATAACAAGTAAAGAGATTCAATCAGTAGCTTTAAAACTTCACATACCAGGCTCAGTGGCTCACGCCTGTAATCCCAGCATTTTGGGAGGCTGAAGCAGCTGGATCACCTGAGGCTGGGATTCCAGACCAGCCTGACCAACACGAAGAAACCCTGTCTCTATTAAAATTAGCTGGGCGTGGTAGTGCATGCATGTAATCCAAGCTACTTGGGATACTGAGGCAGAAGAATCGCTTGAACCTGGGAGGTGGAGGTTGTGGTGAGCCGAGATCGTGCCATTGCACTCCAGCCTGGACAACAAGAGCAAAACTCTGTCTCAAAAAACAAAAACAAGGGGGCGGAGCAAGATGGCCGCATAGGAACAGCTCCAGTCTCCAACTCCCAGCGCGAGCGACACAGAAGACCGGTGATTTCTGCATTTTCAACTGAGGTACTGGGTTCATCTCACTGGGGAGTGCCGGACGATCAGTGCTGGTCAGCTGCTGCAGCCCGACCAGCGAGAGCTGAAGCAGGGCGAGGCATTGCCTCCCTGGGAAGCGCAAGGGGGAAGGGAATCCCTTTTCCTAGCCAGGGGAACTGAGACACACAACACCTGGAAAATCGGGTAACTCCCACCCCAATACTGCGCTTTAAGCAAACAGGCACACCAGGAGATCATATCCCACACCTGGCCGGGAGGGTCCCACACCCACGGAGCCTCCCTCATTGCTAGCACAGCAGTCTGTGATCTACCGGCAAGGCAGCAGCGAGGCTGGGGGAGGGGCGCCCGCCATTGCTGAGGCTTAAGTAGGTAAACAAAGCTGCTGGGAAGCTCGAACTGGGTGGAGCTCACAGCAGCTCAAGGAAACCTGCCTGTCTCTGTTGACTCCACCTCTGGGGACAGGGCAATAACAAACACAGCCGAAACCTCTGCAGACGCAAACGACTCTGTCTGACAGCTTTGAAGAGAGCAGTGGATCTCCCAACACGGAGGTTGAGATCTGAGAAGGGACAGACTCCCTGCTCAAGTGGGTCCCTGACCCCTGAGTAGCCTAACTGGGAGACATCCCCCACTAGGGGCAGTCTGACACCCCACACCTCACAGGGTGGAGTACACCCCTGAGAGGAAGCTTCCAAAGCAAGAATCAGACAGGTACACTCGCTGTTCAGAAATATTCTATCTTCTGCAGCCTCTGCTGCTGATACCCAGGCAAACAGGGTCTGTAGTGGACCTCAAGCAATCTCCAACAGACCTACAGCTGAGGGTCCTGACTGTTAGAAGGAAAACTATCAAACAGGAAGGACACCTACACCAAAACCCCATCAGTACATCACCATCATCAAAGACCAGAGGCAGATAAAACCACAAAGATGGGGAAAAAGCAGGGCAGAAAAGCTGGAAATTCAAAAAATAAGAGCGCATCTCCCCCGGCAAAGGAGCGCAGCTCATCGCCAGCAACGGATCAAAGCTGGACGGAGAATGACTTTGACGAGATGAGAGAAGAAGGCTTCAGTCCATCAAACTTCTCAGAGCTAAAGGAGGAATTACGTACCCAGCGCAAAGAAACTAAAAATCTTGAAAAAAAAGTGGAAGAATTGATGGCTAGAGTAATTAATGCAGAGAAGGTCATAAACGAAATGAAAGAGATGAAAACCATGACACGAGAAATACGTGACAAATGCACAAGCTTCAGTAACCGACTCGATCAACTGGAAGAAAGAGTATCTGCGATTGAGGATCAAATGAATGAAATGAAGCGAGAAGAGAAACCAAAAGAAAAAAGAAGAAAAAGAAATGAACAAAGCCTGCAAGAAGTATGGGATTATGTAAAAAGACCAAATCTACATCTGATTGGGGTGCCTGAAAGTGAGGGGGAAAATGGCACCAAGTTGGAAAACACTCTTCAGGATATCATCCAGGAGAACTTCCCCAACCTAGTAGGGCAGGCCAACATTCAAATCCAGGAAATACAGAGAACGCCACAAAGATACTCCTCGAGAAGAGCAACTCCAAGACACATAATTGCCAGATTCACCAAAGTTGAAATGAAGGAAAAAATCTTAAGGGCAGCCAGAGAGAAAGGTCGGGTTACCCACAAAGGGAAGCCCATCAGACTAACAGCAGATCTCTCAGCAGAAACTCTCCAAGCCAGAAGAGAGTGGGGGCCAATATTCAACATTCTTAAAGAAAAGAATTTTAAACCCAGAATTTCATATCCAGCCAAACTAAGTTTCATAAGTGAAGGAGAAATAAAATCCTTTACAGATAAGCAAATGCTTAGAGATTTTGTCACCACTAGGCCTGCCTTACAAGAGACCCTGAAGGAAGCACTCAACATGGAAAGGAACAACCAGTACCAGCCATTGCAAAAACATGCCAAAATGTAAAGACCATCGAGGCTAGGAAGAAACTGCATCAACTAACGAGCAAAATAACCAGTTAATATCATAATGGCAGGATCAAGTTCACACATAACAATCTTAACCTTAAATGTAAATGGACTAAATGCTCCAATTAAAAGACACAGACTGGCAAACTGGATAAAGAGTCAAGACCCATCAGTCTGCTGTATTCAGGAGACCCATCTCACACGCAGAGACATACATAGGCTCAAAATAAAGGGATGGAGGAAGATTTACCAAGCAAATGGAGAACAAAAAAAAGCGGGGGTTGCAATACTAGTCTCTGATAAAACAGACTTTAAACCATCAAAGATCAAAAGAGACAAAGAAGGCCATTACATAATGGTAAAGGGATCAATTCAACAGGAAGAGCTAACTATCCTAAACATATATGCACCCAATACAGGAGCACCCAGATTCATCAAGCAAGTCCTTAGAGACTTACAAAGAGACTTAGACTCCCATACAATAATAATGGGAGACTTCAACACTCCACTGTCAACATTAGACAGATCAACGAGACAGAAAGTTAACAAGGATATCCAGGAATTGAACTCATCTCTGCAGCAAGCAGACCTAATAGACATCTATAGAACTCTCCACCCCAAATCAACAGAATATACATTCTTCTCAGCACCACATCGTACTTACTCCAAAATCGACCACGTAATTGGAAGTAAAGCACTCCTCAGCAAATGTACAAGAACAGAAATTATAACAAACTGTCTCTCAGACCACAGTGCAATCAAACTACTACTCAGGACTAAGAAACTCAATCAAAACCGCTCAACTACATGGAAACTGAACAATCTGCTCCTGAATGACTACTGGGTACATAACGAAATGAAGGCAGAAATAAAGATGTTCTTTGAAACCAATGAGAACAAAGATACAACATACCAGAATCTCTGGGACACATTTAAAGCAGTGTGTAGAGGGAAATTTATAGCACTAAATGCCCACAAGAGAAAGCAGGAAAGATCTAAAATTGACACTCTAACATCGCAATTAAAAGAACTAGAGAAGCAAGAGCAAACACATTCGAAAGCTAGCAGAAGGCAAGAAATAACTAAGATCAGAGCAGAACTGAAGGAGATAGAGACACAAAAAACTCTCCAAAAAATCAGTGAATCCAGGAGTTGGTTTTTTGAAAAGATCAACAAAATTGACAGACCACTAGCAAGACTAATAAAGAAGAAAAGAGAGAAGAATCAAATCAACGCAATTAAAAATGATAAAGGGGATATCACCACCGACCCCACAGAAATACAAAGTACCATCAGAGAATACTATAAACACCTCTACGCAAATAAACTGGAAAATCTAGAAGAAATGGATAATTTCCTGGACACTTACACTCTTCCAAGACTAAACCAGGAAGAAGTTGAATCCCTGAATAGACCAATAGCAGGCTCTGAAATTGAGGCAATAATTAATAGCCTACCAACCAAAAAAAGTCCAGGACCAGATGGATTCACAGCTGAATTCTACCAGAGGTACAAGGAGGAGTTGGTACCATTCCTTCTGAAACTATTCCAATCCATAGAAAAAGAGGGAATCCTCCCTAACTCATTTTATGAGGCCAACATCATCCTGATACCAAAGCCTGGCAGAGACACAACAAAAAAAGAGAATTTTAGACCAATATCCCTGATGAACATCGATGCAAAAATCCTCAATAAAATACTGGCAAACCGGATTCAGCAACACATCAAAAAGCTTATCCACCATGATCAAGTGGGCTTCATCCCTGGGATGCAAGGCTGGTTCAACATTCGCAAATCAATAAACATAATCCAGCATATAAACAGAACCAAAGACAAGAACCACATGATTATCTCAATTGATGCAGAAAAGGCTTTTGACAAAATTCAACAGCCCTTCATGCTAAAAACGCTCAATAAATTCGGTATTGATGGAACGTACCTCAAAATAATAAGAGCTATTTATGACAAACCCACAGCCAATATCATACTGAATGGGCAAAAACTGGAAAAATTCCCTTTGAAAACTGGCACAAGACAGGGATGCCCTCTCTCACCACTCCTATTCAACATAGTGTTGGAAGTTCTGGCTAGGGCAATCAGGCAAGAGAAAGAAATCAAGGGTATTCAGTTAGGAAAAGAAGAAGTCAAACTGTCACTGTTTGCAGATGACATGATTGTATATTTAGAAAACCCCATTGTCTCAGCCCAAAATCTCCTTAAGCTGATAAGCAACTTCAGCAAAGTCTCAGGATACAAAATTAATGTGCAAAAATCACAAGCATTCTTATACACCAGTAACAGACAAACAGAGAGCCAAATCAGGAATGAACTTCCATTCACAATTGCTTCAAAGAGAATCAAATACCTAGGAATCCAACTTACAAGGGATGTAAAGGACCTCTTCAAGGAGAACTACAAACCACTGCTCAGTGAAATAAAAGAGGACACAAACAAATGGAAGAACATACCATGCTCATGGATAGGAAGAATCAATATCGTGAAAATGGCCATACTGCCCAAGGTAATTTATAGATTCAATGCCATCCCCATCAAGCTACCAATGAGTTTCTTCACAGAATTGGAAAAAACTGCTTTAAAGTTCATATGGAACCAAAAAAGAGCCCGCATCTCCAAGACAATCCTAAGTCAAAAGAACAAAGCTGGAGGCATCACGCTACCTGACTTCAAACTATACTACAAGGCTACAGTAACCAAAACAGCATGGTACGGGTACCAAAACAGAGATATAGACCAATGGAACAGAACAGAGTCCTCAGAAATAATACCACACATCTACAGCCATCTGATCTTTGACAAACCTGAGAGAAACAAGAAATGGGGAAATGATTCCCTATTTAATAAATGGTGCTGGGAAAATTGGCTAGCCATAAGTAGAAAGCTGAAACTGGATCCTTTCCTTACTCCTTATACGAAAATTAATTCAAGATGGATTAGAGACTTAAATGTTAGACCTAATACCATAAAAATCCTAGAGGAAAACCTAGGTAGTACCATTCAGGACATAGGCATGGGCAAAGACTTCATGTCTAAAACACCAAAAGCAACGGCAGCAAAAGCCAAAATTGACAAATGGGATCTCATTAAACTAAAGAGCTTCTGCACAGCAAAAGAAACTACCATCAGAGTGAACAGGCAACCTACAGAATGGGAGAAAATTTTTGCAATCTACTCATCAGACAAAGGGCTAATATCCAGAACCTACAAAGAACTCAAACAAATTTACAAGAAAAAAACAAACAACCCCATCAAAAAGTGGGCAAAGGATATGAACAGACATTTCTCAAAAGAAGACATTCATACAGCCAACAGACACATGAAAAAATGTTCATCATCACTGGCCATCAGAGAAATGCAAATCAAAACCACAATGAGATACCATCTCACACCAGTTAGAATGGCGATCATTAAAAAGTCAGGAAACAACAGGTGCTGGAGAGGATGTGGAGAAATAGGAACACTTTTACACTGTTGGTGGGATTGTAAACTAGTTCAACCATTATGGAAAACAGTATGGCGATTCCTCAAGGATCTAGAACTAGATGTACCATATGACCCAGCCATCCCATTACTGGGTATATACCCAAAGGATTATAAATTATGCTGCTATAAAGACACATGCACACGTATGTTTATTGCAGCACTATTCACAATAGCAAAGACTTGGAATCAACCCAAATGTCCATCAGTGACAGATTGGATTAAGAAAATGTGGCACATATACACCATGGAATACTATGCAGCCATCAAAAAGGATGAGTTTGCGTCCTTTGTAGGGACATGGATGCAGCTGGAAACCATCATTCTTAGCAAACTGTCACAGGAACAGAAAACCAAACACCGCATGTTCTCACTCATAGGTGGGAACTGAACAATGAGATCACTTGGACTCAGGAAGGGGAACATCACACACAGGGGCCTATCATGGGGAGGGGGGAGGGGGGAGGGATTGCATTGGGAGTTATACCTGATGTAAATGATGAGTTGATGGGTGCAGCACACCAACATGGCACAAGTATACATATGTAACAAACCTGCACGTTATGCACATGTACCCTACAACTTAAAGTATAATAATAATAAATAAATTAAAAAAAAAAAAAACAAACAAAACAAAAAACAAAAAACAAAAACAAAACAAAACAAAACAAAAACTTTGCACAAAGAAAAGTCCAGGGCCAGATTAATTTAAAGAAGAGTTAATACCAATTCTTCACAAACTCTTCCAAAATAGAAGACAAGGGGACACTTCACAACTCATTCTGTGTGGTCACTATTACTCTGATACCAAAACCAAACAAAGTCATCACAAGAAAAATAAACTGTAGACTAATATCTGTCATGAATTTCGATGCAAAAGTCCCCAACAAAAAACCAGCAAGCCAAATCCAGCAGCACATAAAAGGATTGTACACTATGACCAAGTGAGATTTACTCCAGGGATGCGTGATTGATTTAACATCCAAAAATTACCACACTGCATCAATAAAGGACAAAACTACATGATCGTCTCAATACATAGAGAAAGGACTTGAGGAAATTCAATGTCCCTTCACAACAACAACCTAGGAATAAAGGAGAATTTCTTCATCTCAATAAAGGACTTAAAAGAAAGATCCACAGCAAACACAGTTAATGGTGGAAGATTTAATGCTTTCTCCCTAATATGATGAACAAGACAAGGATATTCATTCTTGCCACTTCTAATCAACAATATACTAGGGGCTCTAACCAGGGTATTTAGCAAAAAAATGAAATTAAAGGCCTACAGATTAAAAAGGAAGAACTAAAAGCATCTCTATTTGCAGATGATATGATCTCTTATACAGAAAATCCTAAGGAATCCACTAAAAACCTACTGTAACTAATAGTTCAGCAAGGTTGGAAGATACAAGATCAATATATAAAAATCAATTGCATTTCTATGTAGTAGCCGTAATGAACCAAAATAAATTTAAAAAATAGTTCCATTTACAACAGGAAAAAAAAATTAAATATTTTGAAATAAATTTAACAAAAAGCATTGTAAATTTAATAAAAAAATACAAAACTTATACTCTGAAAACTACAAAGAATTAAAGAAGAACCAAGCATGGTGGCTCACACCTGTAATCCCAGCACTTTGGGAGGTCGAGGTGGGCAGATTGCCTGAGTCCAGTTCAAGACCAGCCTGGGCACCATGGTGAACCCCTATCTCTGCAAAAAATAGAAAAATTAGCCAAGTGCAGTGGTGCAAGCCTGTAGTCCCAGCTACAAGAGTGACTGAGGTGGGGTGGTTGAGGAGGTTGGACTGCTTGAGCCTAAGAGGTAGAGGCTGCAGTGAGCAATGATTGCACCACTGCACTCCAATCCAGCCTGTCTTTCCCAAGCAAACGGAAAGACATCTGTGTTCATGAATCACAAGACTTAATACTGTTAAAATGGCAATAGTTCCCGAATCTGTAGGTTTAACACACTCCTCAACAAAATTCCAGTTTGCTTCTTTGCAGAAACTGACAAGCAGATCCTAAAATTCCTACAGAAATGTAGGGACCCATAACAGCCAAAACAAACTTGAAAAAGAAAACAAAGTTGAAGGACTCACACTTCTTAATTTCAAAACTTTCTACAAAGCTACAGTAATAAAGACAATATGGTGCTGGCATTAGAACAGACACATGGGCCAGGCGCAGTGGCTCCTGCCTGTAATCCCAGCACTTTGGCAGGCCAAGGTAGGTGGATCATCTGAGGTCAGGAGTTTGAGACCAGCCTGGCCAACGTGGTGAAACCCCATCTCTACTAAAAATACAAACAATTAGCCTGGTGTGGTGGAAGGTGCCTGTAATCCCTGCTACTCGGGAGGCTGAGGCATAAGAATTGCTTGAAACCAGGAGGTGGAGGTTGCAATGAGCTGAGATGGCACCACTGCACTCCAGCCTGGGTGACACAGTGAGACTCCATCTCAAAAAAAAAAGAAAAGAAAAAGAAAAAGAAAAAAGATGCATGAATTGGGTCTGGCATGGTGGCTCACGCCTGTAATCCCAGCACTTTGGGAATCTGAGGCAAGTGGATCATGAGGTCAGGAGATCAAGACCATCCTGGCTAACACGGTGAAACCCCATCTCTACTAAAAATTAAAAAAATTAGTCGGGCATGGTGGTGTGCGCCTGTAGTCCCAGCTACTCGAGAGGCTGAGGCAGGAGAATGGCGTGGAGGTTGCAGTGAGCCGAGATCGCGCCACTGCACTCCAGCCTGGGCGACAGAGTGAGACTCCGTCTCAAAAAAAAAAAAAAAAGAATAATCTCTTCAATAAATGGAGCTGAACAATTGAATTGTCACATGCAAAAGAATAAAGTGGGATCCCTACCTCACACCATATACAAAAATTAACTAAAAGTGAATCGAAGATCTAAGTGTAAGAGCCAAAACTTGTAAGTTATTAGAAGAAAAAATTGTAGTAAATCATCATGACTTTGGATAGGCAATAGTTTCTTGGATATAACACCAAAAGCACAAGCAGCAGCAACAACAAAAATAGATACACTGGTCATCATCAGAATTTAAAACTTGCACCTCAAAGGACACTTATTAGTCCGTTTTTACACTGCTATAAAGAACTACCTGAGACTGAGCAATTTATAAAGAAAAGAGGTTTAATTGACTCACAGTTCCACATGGCTGGGGAGGCCTCAGAAACCACAATCATGGCAAAAGGTAAAGAAGAAGCAAGCACCTTCTTTACAAGGTGGCAGGAGAAGAGGGGTGGGGGGCGGGGAGTGCCATACTTTAAAACCATCAGCTATCATGAGAACTCACTCACCATCACCAGAACAGCATGGGAGAAACCCCCATGATCCAATCACCTCCCACCAGGACCCTTCCTCGACACATGGGGATTACAATTTGAGATGAGATTTGGGTGGCGACAGAGAGCCAAACCATATCAGATACCATCCAGATAATTAAAATAAAATTCACAGAATGGGAGGAAATTTTTGCTAATTATGTTTCTGATAATGGACTTAAATGTTGAAAATATAAAGAATTCTTACATTTTGTGATGGTTAATATTAGGCGTCAACTAGATTGAGAGACACCTGGATGGCTGATGAAGCATTGTTCCCGGGTGTGTCTGTGACGGTGTTGCAGAGGGAGACTGACACTGGAGTCAATGGACTGGGAGAGGAAGACCCACCCTCAGTGTGGCTGGACACTATCCAGTTGGCTGCCAGTGATGCCAGAACACAGCAGGTGGATGAAGGGAGATAAGCAGCGTGTTTGCTGAGTCTGCTCCCTCTCTTCCTGTGCTGTGCAGAATGCTTGACTTCCTCTCCTCCTGCCCTTGGACACCAGATTCCAGGTTTTTCCACCTTTGGACTTTGGGACTTGCACCAATTGCTTCCCAGAGTCTCCCGGGCCTTTGGTCTCAGACTGCAGGCTGTACTGTCAGTGTCCCTGGTTTTGAGGCTTTCAGACTTGGGCTGAGCCATACTATTAGCTTCTCTCCTTCCCCAGCTTGCAGATGGCCTATCGTGGGACTTTGCTTTATAATCGTGTGAGCCAGTTCTCTCTAATTGTGATGGTTAATACTGAGTGTCAACTTGATTGGATTGAAGGATGCAAAGTGTTGATCCTGGGTGTGTCTGTGAGGGTGCTGCCAAAGGAGATTAACATTTGAGTCAGTGGGCTGGGGAAGGCAGACCCACCCTTAATCTGGTGGGCACAATTTAACCAGCTGCCAGCAAATATAAAGCAGACAGAAAAACATGAAAAGGTGAGACTGGCCTAGCCTCCCAACCTACATCTTTCTCCTGTTCTGGATGCTTCCTGCTCTCAAATATCAAACTCCAAGTTCTTCAGTTTTGAGACTCCAACTGGCTCTCCTTGCTCCTCAGGCTTGCAGACAACCTATTGTGGGACCTTGTGATCATGTAAGTTAATACTTAATAAACCCCCCTGCCTCCACACACACATATATATATATCCTATTAGTTGTGGCCCTCTAGGGTACCCTACCTAATACACTAATAAAGTCCCTTTTATATCCACATATATCCTATTGGTTCCATAACTCTGGAGAACCCTCACTAATACAATTTCAGTGATAAAAAGAAAAAATATCCAATTTAAAAGTGTGCAAAAGATCTGAATATACGTTTCTCTAGGGGACATACAAATGGTCAATACTCACATGAAAGCTGTTCAACATCATTAGCCATAAGAAAAATGCAAATCAAAACCACAATGAAATACTACTTCATATCCACTAGGATGGCTATAATCAAGAGTCAGATGATAATAAACATTGGAGAGAATAGGGAGAAACTGGAACTCTCATACACTGCTGGTGAGAAGATAATTTGGTGCAGCTGGTTTGGAAAAAGTCTGGCAGCACCTCAAAATGTTAAACATAGAATTAACATATGACCCATCAATTCTACTCCCAGTTATATACCCAAAAGTGAAAGCATATGTCCACATAAAAATTTACACGCAGATGTTCATAGCAGCATTTCATAATAGCCAAAAAGTAGGAAATAACCCAAATAAATGTCCATCAACCGATGAATGTACAAATTCAATGTCCTTTATCCATATACTGGGATATTATTTGGCAATAAAAGAGACGAAGCACTGACATATTACTGGTACAACACGGATGGAGTCTGAAAACATCATGCTAGTCAAATAAGTCAGGAACAAAGAACCACATGTCCGCAATAGGCAAGTCTATTGGGACTAAGAAAACCAGGTTACCTAGGGATGGGGGAAGTCAGGGGAATTATTGCTAAGGAGTGTGAGGTTTCTCTTTTTTTTTTTTTTTTTGAGACAGAGTTTTGCTCTTATTGTCCAGGCTGGAGTGCAAAGGCATGATCTCAGCTCACTGTAACCTCCGTCTCCTGGGTTCAAGCGATTCTCCTGCCTCAGCCTCCCAAGTAGCTGGGATTACAGGCATGTGCCACCATGCCTGGCTAATTTTGTATTTTTAGTAGAGACAGAGTTTCTCCATGTTGGTCAGGTCACTCTCAAACTCCTGACCTCAGGTGATCTGCTCGCCTTGGCCTCCCAAAGTGCTGGGATTACAGGCATGAACCACCACGCCCAGCCAGAGTGTGAGGTTCTTTGTGGGGTATGAAAATGTTCCAGGTTGGGCACGCTGGCTCACACTTGTAATCCTAACACTTTGGGAGGCCAAGGTGGGAGGATCATTTGAGCTCAGGAGTTCGAGACCAACCTGGGAAACATAGTGAGACCTCGTCTCTATTATTTAAAAAAAAAAAAAAAAGTTCTAAAATTGATTACAATGGTAATTGTCCAATTTGATGAATATACTAAAAGTCATTGAATTGTATACTTAAACTGGGGAAATGTATATGAATTATATCTCAATAAAACTATTAACCATTTATGCCTGAGGTTGCAACTTTCAGAATTTTTGCGATTGGACATTGGCGATGACCTTGAGCAGTGGGATATAAATAGCTCTCACATGTTTAGTGTCCCAATAATGGACACTACGCATAAATGGGTTAACAGATACATTTTTCCTCTTGACTTTTTCTTTTACCATTTAACATAGGTAAAAATTTAAAAATCAAATCATTCTGAGAGAGAAAAAAATTCCTAAGTGGAACATATTCAAAATAATGTGCTCCCAACTCAGAAAGCATTTCCAAGGAAAAGTCCCAGGTAGGCTGGGCCCCAGGCGGCAGTGATGGAGTGAGCAGCAGTCTTGTAAAATGACCACAATCCAACATCCTAAGAGGCATGTCAATAATATCTACAGATGCAGTTACAGCTTTTCTTTGCCACTGCTTCAACCCATTGGCAAAGATAACACATGACGATCATCAAAGTTACGAAGGCATTATCCTAAAAATACGACATGTTTTAATGCACATAATTTTTTTTTTTTTTTTTTTTTTGAGATGAAGTCTCGCTCTGTCATCCAGGCTGGAGTGCAGTGGTGCGATCTCAGCTCACTACAACCTCCGCCTCCCAGGTTCAAGCGATTCTCCTGCCTCAACCTCCCGAGTAGCTGGGACTACAGGTGTGTGCTACCATACCCAGATAATTTTTGCATTTTTAGTAGTGATGGGGTTTCACCATGTTGGTCAGGCTGGTCTCAAACTCTTGGCCGCTGGTGATCTGCCTGCCTCAGCCTCCCAAAGTGCTGGGATTACAGGCGTGAGCCACTGCACCCGGCTTGATGTACACAATTGTATAAAAATATATATGTATATAAAATATCTAATCTCTTCACTTATGTCCAGTGCTACCAGTTCTCACAATGACATATGTTGAAATCATTAATATTTTCTTTGATTAAATGGATTTAAAACATTTGCTAACACACAAATACCTTAAAACTCCAGTTATGGGCAACTTTTTTTATCTTGGTACTTTGATGTTACGATGTTCATTTTGTCTCCAAAAGAAAAAATAGTTACTCTGAGCAATTTGAAATAAAACTAAGTTTCTTGATTATCTGTGGGCTTGAAAAGTTGCCTGGGAATTAAATTATTCAGTCTCAAATTCTGAAGTCTGGAAGACACTTGTGGAGATTCTCCCACCTGTTAGAACAATTAAAAGAACAAAGTTAACTTTGTAAAAATGTAGTTAGACTACCCTATGTACTTGTATTCCCTCTGCTTCAGAAAAAGAAATAATGCACCTTCCCCAACCCTTGAAGGGCTTGAGCAACCAAAGCAATTGGCTATCAGCTCCTTGTAGGATCACATCTGCTTTGCTCACTGTGGTATCTCCAGGACCCAGCTCTGGGGCTGGCATTTAGAAGTAACTATGTACTGAATTAGTACATGTGTCTAACTTCTAAAGGTGTAGACAGGGCTCACTACATAATTTGGCAGCCCAGTCCAAAATTAAAATGATGGCCCCTTGTTCAAAATTAAGAATTTCAAGATGGTGATTACAGAACATTTTAAATTTTTTTAAGTGTGGGGCCTGAGTCCTGGAGGACTGCCCATGTTGCCTGCCCATGAAGTCAGTTCTGGATATGTAAGATAAAACATTGCAATGCTACAGTCATATTCTTTGTGCTACTGATGATTCCAAAGTGGGCCAGTATCGTCATGAAGTTTCACCACCATAAAGAAATGAAAAGAGTAAGCACAATTCAATTTTAGGAAAAGGGTCTTTCTTTGGAATTGCCTCTCTTTTCTGCTCATGTCAAAAGCCTTATTTCAGGACTTCTGTAAGAGATGACAAGTTTAATTTCAGAAAAAAGATGTTTTCCTGAGATGGAAATTCCATCAAAGAGTTGATCTGGGATACAGAATGGAACTTAGCAGGGATTCTACTGTCCAAGAGGGGAAAAAGAAGAAACTTCCCCCTCCACCCTCAACTATGTCCATTTGAATCACTTTTCCCAAAAGATCTGACCCTCTTTTCCCAATCTGGTTAATGGTGCTGGATCTACCTGTACGCCTGAGCCAGAAGCCTTGGAGTTATCCTTAGACCCAACCCCACCTGCATCCAACTGATCATTACGTCCCATCAGCTATATCCTTAGCATCAGCTATATCCTTAGCATCTCTTCTCCATCCCCATTGCTACGTCCTAATGTTAGAGTCTCCTCATTTTACTCAGGTTACTGAAATAATCTTTCGGCTGGGAACTCATTCCCTACTCTCTCCCTAACCATCATCATCCACTAAACCTCAGTCAACATCACCTTCATAAATTTCAATTTACAGAGCACTTAAAATGCTTCTACTGTTCTCCATTGCAATCAGAAGAATGTACGACCTCTTCAGAAGACCTTGTGTCCATCCTCCCTGCCAGTTCCTGTGTCTGCGGCCCATCCTCTCACCGTGCCCTGTGCTCCAGCCACACTGTTTTACACCTGTAGTCTCCTAATGTGCCAGGACTTCACATGCTGTGCCCTGTGTCAGACTGACTCTTAGAGAACCTTTTCCCTGTGCCATATCCATTTGGGGACAAAGGATATAAGTATTCCCCATTTACAGCTCAGCCCGGTTCTGGCAGGTTACATCAGCACTTTTTCCACTGGGTTCCCCCTTCTTACCTCTATTACGGCCTTGGAAGCTTAAAGACTCACCTGAACAAGTCTACTGCCAGCACTTAAAGCAATTCTTATGCTTCTATTGGAACTACATTTGGAAATTACTTATAATCTCACCTTTTTTTAAAAAAAAAAACACAAAATCCATTACCCAAATTGGATCCTCTAACTCATAAAACGAGAAAACAAATGCCTTTGGATTATTTCCTAAACTCAGAATAGGTCTCAGTAGAAGTTTGCTCCCCTTATAAACATTCAAAAGGATCTTTTACTGCCTCAAAAGTGATTCCAAAAGGAATTGTCAAAGTAAAGGGGGGCACTACAAGAATAAAAGTATGACTTTCAGTATAACCTGAAAGAACAATATTCTGAAGGTCTGATTTTTTTTTAAAAAAGTTTCATTGCCATATATTCATGACTCATATTTTGATCACTAAGTATTTCCGAGGTATTACCATGTGATCAGCAATTGTACCAAATGTTCTAGCAGATCAAAAATGATATACTGTCCTCAAGAAGCTTCATTTACAGAGTCAAGGTTATTGCAAGTGCAGTACAGAAGGGGGGGTGTGTGCCCTCCTACGGGAATTCAGAGAAAGAGAAGCCTTCAGGAACAACACAGAAACTGAGCTGGATTACAACAATGAGAGAGAGAGGATGGTGTGAGGTGATCATCTTTGAACTACTTTATCTTCCTTCTGCTATATATACCCAACGTACTACACCCACTCCTTCTGGTTGCCATGGAAGAAGGGTCCTCCGTCCCTAATCCTGTCTCAGGGCAACCCCTCTACTTATTCTCTTGATTTTTCCCATCTTACCCACATCAGGACTCCAATTCTGCAATTATCCTCTCTCTCTGAATCATGAATTTCTGGTTCTCCATTGGACCATTCTCGCAGCACACTAAGATGCCTTAATGTACTCATCCAAAGTAAACAAACCAATAAGGTTTTCCTTGACCACAAGTCCTCTATTCAGATACAACCACCTTTGCTTTTTTCAGCAGCCCTCTTCAAAACCTGTCTCCACTGCTTCCTCCACCCTTTCGGCTCCCATTCTCTCATCAGCCCCCTCAGTCCAGGCTTTTTTTCCCTCCCCACAACCCTGGTTTTCCTTCTATCTCACTTCCACTCCTTTTTAGTTCCTCCTCCTCTGCTAGATCTCTAAAAGCTGGGAATACCCCAGAATTCTGTCGTCAGGCCCCCTCCTCTATCTGCAGTCTCTTCTGAAATTAACCCACCTAGTCCTTTCAATATCACTACATGCCAATGATTCCCAAGTGGACCTTTCCTACCCTACTCCCTGCTGAGGCTCTAAACTCCTCTACCAACCACTGACTTACTCAACAAGTCCATGTACATTTCCGATTAGTACCTTAAACAACAGCACGCCACGAGAGAACGCTTCATTTCCCCAAATGAGTTCTCCTCACGTCTTTCTCATCTCAGGAAATGGCACTGCTATTCCCCAAATTGCTTTAGCCAAAAATCCAGGAATCATCCTGGATTACTTTCTCTTTTACCCCATCAAATCTAATCAGAAAGTCATACAGACTCCATCTCCAAAACGCATCCAGACTCCAACCACAAATTACCGGCCCCGCTCTTTCATTAGGCTCTCCCCACGATGCTCTCCTACTGGTCTCCTCACTCCCCCTTCACTTTCCACAGTTCCCTCTCCACAGAAGCCAGAGGGATTGTTTATTTTTTATGTATGTATGTATGTATTTTTGAGACAGGGTCTCATTCTGTCATCCAGGCTGGAATGCAGTGGCACCATCACAGCTCACCACAGCCTCAACCTCCTGGGGTCAGGTGATCCTCCCACCTCAGTCTCCTAGGCAGCTAAGACAACAGGCACCCAGCACCACCCCCAGCTAATTTTTGTTTGCATTTTTGGTTGAGATGGGGTTTCGCCATGTTGCCCAGGCTGGTCTTAAACTTCTGGGCTCAAGTGATCTGCCCACTTTAGCCTCCCAAAGTGCTAAGATTACAGGTGTGAGCCACCATGCCCAGCTTTTTTTTTTTTTTTTTTGAGACAGGGTCTTGGTCTGTCACCCAGGCTGCTGGAATGGGATGTCACAATCACAGTTCACCACAGCCTGGAACTCCTGGGATGAAGCAATCCTCCTACCTTAGCTTCCTGGGTAGTTGGGACTGCAGATATGCACTACCACGTTCAGCTAATTTTTTACTATTTTTGTAGAGATGGAGTCTCGCTATGTTGCCCAGGCTGGTCTCAAACTCCTGGGCTCAAGCGATCCTCCCACCTGGCTCCTGAAACTGTTTGAATTACAAGTGTGAGCCACCACACCCAGCAGGGATTGCGGTTTTGTTTTTGAGACAGGCTTTTGCTCTGTCACCCAGGCTGGGGTACCACGATGCAATCACAGCTCAATGCAGCCTCAACCTCTCAGTCTCAAGTGATCCTCCTGCCTCAGCCTCCTGAGTAGCTGGGACTGTAGGTGCATGCCACCATGCCCAGTTAATTTTTGTATTTTTAGTAGAGATGGGGGTTCATCATATTACCCAGGCTGGTCTCAAACTCCTGGGCTCAGGCAATTCTCTCACCTCCGCCTGCCAAAGTGCTGGGATTATAGGTATGAGCCACCATGCTGGGACTATGTTTAAGCAGGTATCAGATGATATCACACCAATGCTTCCAGCCCTCCAATGAATTCCCACTGCAAGCAGAATAAAATCCCAACTCATTCCCGTGGCCCTGCCCACTCTCCAACACTAGCACCTGCACCCTCTTCTTCACTCACTAGCCACCTTAGCCTGCCTTCCTCTTTGTCTTTTGTTTTGTTTTGTTTTGTTTTTGAGACGGAGTTTTGCTCTTGTTGTCCAGGCTGGAGTGCAGTGGTGTGATCTCGGCTCACTGCAACCTCTGCCTCCCGGGTTCAAATGACTTTCCTCCCTCAGCCTCTCGAGTAGCTGGGATTACAGGTGCCAGCTACCATGTCGGGCTAATTTTTTGTATTTTTAGTAGAGAAAAGGTTTCCCCATGTTGGCCAGGCTGGTCTCGAACTCCTGATCTCAGGTGATCCACCCTCCTCGGCCTCCCAAAGTGCTGGGATTAAAGGTGTGAGCCACTGCACTAGGCCAACCAGCCTTCCTCTTTGAATAAAATCATTCCCTTTCCAGGCTTTGCATTATTTACATCCTCAGAGGCCCCCATGCTGGCTCCTTGGTAACATTCAGTGCTCAGCTCACACGTCACCTTTTTAGGGAGGCATGACCTGGTCAAAATAGCACCTCCTGCCCACCACACCCCCTGCCATTCCCTATGTCCTTGCCTTGGTTTTCATTTTCATAGACTCTTAATCTGAAATGTGACTTTCTCTTGTATTTCTTGCCTATGCTGGAATGTAATATCCACGAAGCCAGTATTGGTGTGCTTTCCTCCCTTAACGTTTAGATCAGTGACTGGCAGGTTTTTATTTTTATTTTTTAATTTTTTCCTAAATGTATTTTTCCAAATGCTAAATGAGAGGAGACAGAAAAAGGCATTCAAGATGAGGGACACCTCAAGAGTCAAAAGGAGGATGAAAAAGTTTGATTCATTTTAGTGAGCTGAAGACACTAGCTTGACAAAAGCAGAAAAAGCATAGTGGGAAATGAAACGATGTGGAGATACCTGGAATCAAACTGAGAAACGTCTCAAATTCCAAAGCTAAATAGTCTATAATTTATGTTGTAGGCACCTGGGAGACACTGAAGCTTTTGAACAAAGAAGTGAATCTTAATGGACACCTGAAGCCTTGAACACTACCGGACCCAAATGTATTGGTTTTTCCTATACATACATACCTATAAAAAAGGTTAATGTATAAATCAGGAACAGTAAAAGATTAGCAACAATAACATAAAAAATAAAGCAATTCAGTAAAATAAGGATCACTTGACACAGGCACTACAATACTGAGACTTACTCCGATAACTAAGATGGTGGCAAGTGACTAACGGGCGGGGAGTGTCCACAGTGTGGACACACTGGACAAAGGGAGAATTCACAGAATGAGATGGTGTGAGATTTCATCACACTGCCCAGAATGGCATACAACTTAAAACTGACGAATTGTTTATTTCTGGAATTTTCCATTTAATATTTTTGGACCACGGTTGACCATAGGTAACTGAAACCATGGTAAGCAAAATCATGGAAAAAGGGGAATGCTACATTATGAGAATGGGAACAAGAAAGGGGAGGGCAGCCAGGTCACCAACCATCCAAGAAGATGGTAGAGAGTGAAAGGAAGGCGAGTCCATGGTGATTCTAAGATTTTAAGCCATGTAACTAGGAAGATGGTGATTGAAACAGAGAAACTGGAAGAGAGAGTAAGATTCTGGGCTGTGGTTCCAGAAAGTCAATCTCTGGGAACAAAGACACAGATTAGGCAGCTGGTTCATTAACCCCTCTTCAGTGCCAGAGTACTCAGCAAATCACCACATTACCGACATAGCCGGCTGTCTCCACCATGACATCAGTGTGAGAGTGCGAATTGTCACTTATCTCTAATTCCTGGTGCCTGAAATGTTACTATAGTCAAAACTTTGTTGGCCAAATCACTGGTGCTAAGGAGAGGGCTGAAACTGTGAGAATGAGGCAGTTCTCAAAGGAAAAAAAAACTGAGCTTTGGGGAGCTGTCTTCAGTTAGAGGCTGTGAAGCAGAAAAGGAGTGAGGAAACGAAGTGGAGATCAGACAGTGAGGTAAAGGAAATTTGACAGAAATGAGAAAAACAAGTGTTTTTAAGTCCAACAGCACAATGCAACACTAATAAAAGCACACAGTCATTTATAAGCACACTGAAGTCAGCAATATTTAAATAAAACTTGGGAACATGCAAACATCACTCCTACCATAAGAATTTTGCTTGGACTTTCATCATCATTCACACCACAGGTTCTTTTGGATGCTCGCGATTTTGGTAAATCATCATCTGCATCCACTCCATCAGGTGAAGATAATTGCCATCTTTCAGCAAAGGTGAGTGTCCTCTCATCAGGCGAAGAGGCCTCGCTCCAGGTGACATCATTTGTCATGGCGTGGTCTGTGACTACAGGGAGTGGAGATGCTGACAGTGTGCTGGGTCCTCCACTGTCTCCAGAGCTCTTCCGTGGGGTCTGAAAATCTGCTGGAGGTGCACCGCTAGAGGACAGCTTACTTTGCAAGAAATGTTTCAAACGAGTTTTTCTAGGAAAACTGTTTTTCATAATGGCATTCCGGAGCTGAGACTCCTCTGCAATCACGTACACTCGGCAGCGGCCCCTGGTCACGGCGGTGTAGACATGCTGCCAGTGCTGGCGGCCCGCCTTCCCCACCACATAGACAACCGTTTGCTCCTCGGACCCCTGGGAGGAAAAATATGGTGTGAAGACTAAATGCTATAAAACAGGTTCAGACAGTTTACAGACAAGGAAAGGAGACAACTCCTCAGTGCTCTCAAGCACTTCTACCTGGCCAGACTATTATTATGTGTCCATCTTACGGGTTCTATTTTTATTCATCCTCCAGGAACTCTAAACACACTGCTAAACGTGCTGCTAAGTTCAGGTCTCACAGGTCCACAGCTGGCTTGTAGAAACCCAGCAGCAAACTTTAAAGACTGCATGCAGTACTAAATCTTTCCTAATAAAAGACTGAAATGATGGTACAGGCTTCATGTGTAAATGTGTTGACCCATTACTACATATAATGGAAAAATATAAAAACTTCAGTAATAGTAAAACTATAGATATATTATATATAAATATATGTATATAAAATGTTACATATAATGATAAAATATGGAAATTTTAAGTAGCAAGTAATAGGTGAATATATATTATATACTTATAAAATATATACACAGTGGCATACTATTTTGTGAATATCAAAGATACTTTAAAATAACATTTTGAAAACCGTATATATATATATATCTATATATACATAGATATATAGACACACACACATATGGAATGGTCACAACTGTATAGCAATATAGTTACTCTGATCCAAAACAAGTATATAAAAAAAGAACATAGCTATATACAATGAAACAAAACAAATCACAAAAACGGAGATAAATTCTACCAAATTTTTTATTAATGTCTCCAAACGGAGGGCCTATGGGTGATTTTTTTTCTCCTACTTGTCTGTATTTTTCCATTGTTGGGCAACTTATTTCTTTTATCAAGATAAACAAAAAAGAAAACAATGAACCTTTGTCTTTTAACAAAAAATTGGATAGGCAAGAAAAATACTCAATGTCATCCTGTAACTGTAAGAAAACAATTTCAAGTTTGAGGGCTATTCTTAGTCCTATATTCTGAGATCAGTGGATCCAGTGCCAACAGAGACAAAGAAATGGTTTGTAGCATTATCTCCCCCATTGCTCCAACATTGCTCCTGCCAAAGGAAAAATTGTGGGAAGACAACTGACAAGATGGGGCAAGTAAAAAATACACATCCACTGCAAATAAACTCTTGCTCAGCAAGCTCTTCTACCTCCGTAGACAGAGAGTTTGAAGTAGCTTCTTAGATTGTAAAAGTTTGATAACCACATCTTTCCAATGTTGCTGGGTCTCAGAAATTGACATAAATGGTACTTGATTACATACATTTCCACAGATATATGGCACCACTCTTCACCTTAGACTTATATTGTGTATTCTCAAATATGAAAATGTCTACCTAAACTCAACTAACCTAGTTCTTAATTATCAAGTGACACTGAGAAAAATATAGTTATAATAGTAGATATACTATTATTAATACTTAATGCTCTCATTATCAGTCTCCCTGTACCTTCTCTTGCCCAATCCATCATCCTCATGGCAGGCACAGCGATATTTGTAAAATGCAAATCCAATCATATTAGACGCTGCTTAAAACCTCTAATGGCTCGCAGGGACTCCAAATAAAGTCCTAACCCCTTAATGTGTTTGTAAAGCCCTTCGAGAGCCAGCTTGGCCCTGCTCCTCTCCCTCCTTTTTTCCCTTTCTTTTCCATGAACCATGCTCCACCCAGCACAAGGGACTTCCAGGTGGTCCTGTCAGCATTCCTCAGTCCATGGCCTTGATCTGGCCCGTGTCTGGAGTAGCCGCCCCATCTATTACTCTCCAGCACCTGTACTTCCTCTATCACAGGCTGTACCGACCCTAAGCTCCTAAGCTCCGTGAAGGCAGAGCTTCACCTTTACCCCACTCACTGTTCTTTCTCCAGTACCTCACTGAGTGAACGATGATTAAAAATTAAAATGTCGGCCTGGCACAGTGGCTCACGCCTGTAATCCCAATACTTTGGGAGGCCGAGGAGGGTAGATCACGAGGTCAGGAGATCGAGACCATCCTGGCTAACACGGTGAAACCCCGTCTCTACTAAAAATACAAAAGGTTAGCTGGGCGTGGTGGCGGGCGCCTGTAGTCCCAGCCACTCGGGAGACTGAGGCAGGAGAATGGTGTGAACCCAGGAGGCGGAGCTTGCAGTGAGCCGAGATCGCGCCACTGCACTCCAGCCTGGGTGACGGAGCGAGACTCCATCTCAAAAAAAAAAAAAAAAATTAAAACGTCATGCTACAGGAGCCGAAGGACTGCCATCCCTGAAATTCTGTACTCTAGGATGGTACTTAAGTCTACCTCAGAAAGACATAGACACCTAACTTCACCTTGATAACCTGCTATAAATAATTTACCCATTGCTTTAAATCTCCTTGAATCATCAGAACTGTCAAACTTCTTAAGGAGCTAAGTTTCCTATATTTACTTTTAATTATGTATATGTCTATTCTATAAATTGGTTCTACAACTCAACAACTTGTATGAAGAGCCACAAAACCTTCAACAGCTCCCCATTTCACTCAGAGTAAAAGCCAAAGTCCTTAAAATAGTCTAGAATAGCACTGTCTAATACAAATATAAGCAAGTCATATATGTAGCTTAAAATTTTCTAGTAGTCTCATTAAAAAAGAAATGGATAGAATTAATGTTAATAATATACCTGTATTTTACGTAAGCTAACATATCCAAAATATTATCATTTTAAAATATAATCAATATTAAATTATTAATAAAAGACTACATCTTTGAAATTCTATATTTTATATACCCAGAACAGTACAATTTGGATACTAAATTTTCATCAGAAATACTTAATCTATTTCTAGAGTTCATAAAATTTGTAGTTGAAAAAGAAGATTCACATACCCAAGTTGTTCCAAACATAGTTTTTCCAACATACAGAAGTTTTCCAATGACTGTATCTAGTAATTTTTGTTCTGTTTATTTGTTTTTGTTTTTGAGACAGGGTCTCACTCTGTCACCTGGGCTGCAATGCAGTGGCGCAATCTCGGCTTATTGCAGCCTTCAGCTCCCAGGCTCTAGTGATCCTCCCACCTCAGCTCCCTGAGTAGCTAGGACTATGGGTTCATGCCACCATGTCTGGCTAATGTTTTGTATTTTTTGTAGAGATGGGGTTTCACTATGTTGCCCGGGCTGGTCTTGAACTCCTGGGCTCAAATGACTCGCCCCCTCAGCACCCCAAAATACTGGGATTACAGGTGTGAGCCACTGTGCCCAGCCTAGTATCCAGTTTTTAAATTAAAATTCAGTTTTTCAGTCACTCTAGCCACATTTCCAGTGCTCAATAGCTATGCGCGGCTAGTGGCTAACATACTAGATAGTGCAGGCCTTCAAATGCTCTAGGAGGTGACCTGGCCCCACCATCCTCCTACCCTCTTTACCTCATATTAATTTTCCTGTCTCATTTCGTGTCAGTCTCCTACAGTGGCTGCCTTGCTATTCCTGCTCCTCAACTATACCAGACAGACTCTCACCTTAGAACCCTGCCCTTGGCTATTCCTCAACCTAGAATGCTCCTGTCCCAGATACTCACATGGCTAACTTCTTTTCCTTCTTTAAGTCTTTGGATAAAATGCTATCTTCTCAATGAGGCTTACACCGACATTCTATTTAAAATCACAATTGCACACACTCCCACCTCTTTTCCACAGGATTTGCTACCTTCTAACATAACAAAGAGTTTTTGTTCTTGTTTTTGTTTTTATTTTCTGTATTTTTATGATCGTGTCTGTCTCTATCTCCTTCCCCACCAAATTTAAGCTTCACAATGGCAAGAATCTTTGTCTGTTGTATTCACTGACCTATACTAAACACCAAGAACAGAGCCTGACTCAGTAAGGATTTGTTGAACTGAATTGAACTTGGAAGAAACAGTGTGTTGATATAAGATAACAATCATGGGCCAGGCACGGTGGCTCACCCCTGTAATCCCAGCACTTTGGGAGGCCAAGGTGGGTGGATCACGAGGTCAGGAGATCGAGACCATCCTGGCTGACATGGTGAAACCCCGTCTCTACTAAAAATATAAAAAATTAGCCAGGCGTGGTGGTGGGCACCTGTAGTCCCAGCTACTCGGGAGGCTGAGGCAGGAGAATGGTGTGAACCCGGGAGGCGGAGCTTGCAGTGAGCAGAGGTTGCCACTGCACTCCAGCCTGGGCGACAGAGCGAGACTCCGTCTCAAAAAAAAAAAAAAAAGAAAGATAACAATCATGAATCATGAATGCTCTTAGAGCTAAGAGATGCTACTTCAACCATGAAATAAGAACCAGAATATCTACTCCAACCTCAACCCAGTAATAATAAAGACACCGTTACTCTTCATTCGTTCTTACAGAAAAACTGGATTGTAAATTTAAGGAAATCTCTCAGAAAATAGAGCAAAGTTAATGAGAAGGAAAATAGGACAGTTTGATAAGAAATTTAGGTAACAAATTCTGGAAGTCTAATATGCACATATTAGGAATTCTAGAGAGACAGAACGGAAGAAACTGAGAACAAGAAAATTTCCTAAAGGTGAAGGATGGCATCATAGAATCCATGGAAGAAATTTCTTCAGGACCCGAGCCAGGAATATTACTCTGTCTTTACCTGGGGAACTTTGGTCTTAAGGAAACTTAAAGCCAAATCTGCAATCGACATTAGCAAACAGGGAAGCGGGCATGGCTGCATTCCAACCACCCCTGGCAAGAACTGTTTTATCATCCTTAACTTTATTTTTCACTTGACATCCTTTCTATACATACATATATATACGTGTCTGTGTGTGTGTGTGTGTGTGTATATATATATATATATTTTTTTTTTTTTTTTGAGATGGAGTCTCCCTCTGTTGCCCAGGCTGGAGTGCAGTGGCACAATATTAGCTTGCTGCAACCTCTGCCTCCTAGGTTCAAGTGATTCTCATGCCTCAGCCTCTCGAGTAGCTGGGTTTAGAGGTGCCCACCACCATGCCCAGTTACTTTTTTTGTATTTTTTAGTAGAGATGGGGTTTTGCCATGTTGGCCAGGGTTGGTCTTGAACTCCCGACCACAGATGATCCACCCACTTTGGCCTCCCAAAGTGCTGGGATTACAAGCATGAGCCACCATACCCCACCCTTTTTTACCTTTAAAAAAAAAAAATCAGGTGAATTGTGGGCATTTTTAATAAGCCATTTCAAATTCTTTTTGGAACCAAGATGGGATAAGTTAATAAATAAAGCCCCACCCACTTAAAAAAAAAACTCTATGCTAATTAATGTTTGTTTACTAGTAGAAAATTTGGGCTGACCTAAATTTTTCTGCACAAAAATGAGGGTTGGGCCAGGTGCAGTGGCTCATGCCTGTAATCCCAGCACTTTGGGAGACCGAGACGGGCGGATCACAAGGTCAGGAGACCAGCCTGACCAACATGGTGAAACCTTGTCTCTACTAAGAATACAGAAATTAGCCAGTCGTGGTGGCATGCGCCTATAATTCCAGCTACTCGGGAAGCTGAGGCAGGAGAATCACTTGAACCTGGGAAGTGGAACTTACAGTGAGCCAAGATCATACCACAGTTCTCCAGCCTGGGCGACACAGCTAGACTGTCTCAAAAAAAAGAAAAATGAGGGTTGATGCAACCTTTACATTAAAGCAACATACCAACAGCAGAGAAGGAAGCTCAAAACAGAGATACACAACAGAGTCACTAATAACAGACGAGAATTCAAGCGTTTTAAAATAAAGCATAAAGGCAAGTTGCACTGAACTCAATATGCCGTCCTAGAACAGCAAAAGGACATTAATGGAAAAACTGGTGCAATTTGAATATGCATAGTTTAGTCAGCAGTCTTACAGCAATAGTAATTTCTTAGTTTTGATGAATATGCCATAGTCATAAAATGTTAAACACCAGGGAAAGCTGGGTGAAGGGTATATGAAAACTCTCTGCCGTATCATTCAACTCTTCTGTAAACCTAACAATATTCCCACGTAAGTTAGGGGGAAAAAAAAGAAGAAAGATTGCCTCACAAAGATGGAGGGAGAGGATACATTTGTCAAAACTCATCCAACTTTATAATAAAACCGTATGTAAATTATACCCCACAAAGCTGATAAGGCCAAAAATAAAAAATAAAAGCTAGTTGCAAAAGTATAGAAACAAGATGATACCATTTACATAAACCTCAGTAACACAGAAAACAATCATATATATTACTCCTATATGAATAGGAGTGATATATACCAAATTCAGGGCAGAAGTCACTTCGGAGGAAGGCGGGAGGCAGGCCCAGGACTAGGGCAAGGCAAGTGAGGAACTCACCTCCAGTACAAAATTTAAGGGGTTGCCAAGAAACTCGGCAATCAAGATAAATCAAGATATTTTAATGTAACAGTTTTGTAAATCAAAATTAAGGCACAAAAGGATTCATGATGAACAAAATATCAGAACTTAACCAAAGATAAGATGAATACAGTGCCATGCCAAGCCATACTGGAGACTCAGGCAAGGAGGGGAAGACCTGCAGGAGGAGACTTTACCTATAATGCCTTCATTTCTAAAAATAAAGAGAGCTCTGGAGCAAAAAAGAGCAAAAGCCTGGTGTCTCTATATTATGTTCTGTACTTTCGTGTATTTTGTTTCCTAATTTTTGTTTGCTAATAAGTGCAACAAAAAATTACGAAAACAATGCAAGGTGCTGTAAGGTTGATAAATTATTTAAAGAGTTTTATAAAAGTCCCCTCTTACCTGAAAAGTGTGAATAGTTCTTGCCCATGCATGTTTTATGCGACAATATTTCATCAGCTTCTTAAAATCCACAGTTACTTCCAGGCCAGCCATATTATTAATGGTCAAAGATCTTCTCATTCCAAAAGTTACATCAGTTACATCCTGTCACCAAAACAAAGAACTATTTTTCATACCTTCAAATATGTTCTACGTTCAAATATGTTCAAAGATATTCTATCTTTGGGTCAAACATAAAATGTAAGAATTACAATTACAATTAAGAATTTCAAAAGGCTTAAAATTTGCATTTCAGCACAAACTGAATATATCTATACCCAAATATTTTAATAAACACAAATATAAGTTTTCAGTCTTTGAAACTTATCTTCAATTTGACTCTGAAGAACAGTCTGTTATTTCTTATTTTGAAATCTAGACATTTCATTTCTTATATTGACTACATAAGTCTGAGTAGATTCTTTGCAAAGTTTACTTTTCCTCACAGCTTTCAAGGAGGGTATCTACACTGTGAAAATAAATACAAGGCAACCACTTCTATAGTTTGTACATTTAAGCAGCAACAAAGGAAATGATGCTTTTTAAAATATGTCTCGTTTATGCCTTGTTTTTTGTTACTCAAGTACTTTAACTTTATTAAAAATGTTTCTTCATAAAATCTTCTAGAAAATATAAGAAGCAGCACTTCCCAACTCACTTTATGAGGCCAGCATTATTCTGATACTAAAGCCAGACGGGACATTACTAGATAACTACCCATATCCTTCATAAAAATGGATGCCCAAAATCCTTAACAAAAAATCATGAAACAAGAATGTCAACTCTGATATCATTAGATTCTGAATCAATCCTAGGACAATAAAATAACCAAATATATCTCTAATTAGTTAAAAGACATTATCTTCTGTTTTCACTTACATTAGTTATGAAAAATATTTCTCCATTGCACAGTCGAACATTACTTTCAAAGTCATGCTTATTTTTAGCAAAATCATGAAGAGTACCAGAAAAGTCTTCACCACTGGTGTCTAGATCATTATTTTGCTGACTTCCAGAGATATTTTCAGGGAGTAAGTCTGAGAGGTATGCATTCCTAGTACAACAAATTTTATCACCAACTCCAAACACAAGTCTGTTCTGATGGTCTCTGGGATAGAAAATGATAATATATAATCAAAGTTTAGAAAGTCTCCATTTCATTTGTTCAAGCATTAACTCCTACTCAGACTCGATTCAATTATCAGAATAATTCCCATATTTTCTTTACAACACTTTCATTCTCCAATGGGCAACAAGAAATCAGGCTCCCATAGCTGTCGTCTGATTATTTATACATACTCTCTGCAGCGCCTCAAACTCAACGACTTCTCCCAGTCAAATTTTTTCAAATTAGAAATTTTGGCTTAAATGCTGATGCCTCTCCTCCCCCTTATATTCTAAAGGTTACCACAAATCTTGATTTTTTTCCTTTAAAATTAATCCTCTGCTCTCCAATCTCTCTTATCATTACGCTATTTGAGGTCTTTTTGAGGTCTTACAGCACTTATACATATTATTATAATAATTATGACACTATATCAGTACAACAGCAGCAAACTGAGGAAGTGGTGGTGATAGGCCAGCTATTGCACTAACTGCTTTAGGTACATTATTTCATTTCATTCTTACTACAACTCTGTAAGGGAAATTCTGTGTCCATACCCGCTTTTATAGACGTGGGAGAGGGAAACAACCTGGCCTATCATCGCAGTTCCTGGGACCCTGGGTATATGGCCTCAAGTCCATGCTTTCTGGCCTCTTGTTGGGCTACCTGACAGATTTTTTGTGTATCTTCCCTCAGAAGACAGGCACTCCACCTGCATCTTATACATATCTAGAATGTCTATACTTAGTGCAAAGCAGGTATTTGTCAATTCAAGAGAAATGAATTAATTTTTCCTATGTATGACCACAGTGGCTTGTCTACACTCATGTTTCTCTGATAGACAGACATTCACTAAGTTGCTCTCTGCAGGCACCCTGTTGCTAAGGTTCTCAGAAACACTACACACATAATTTTTAAAATTCCCCTGAGCTCCCCATGCTTATCTTGGAGAAGCTTAAGGCTGCTAAGGTTGAAACCAAAAAAATTTCACTCCTAATTTTTCTTTTTATTCCACTCATTACTAAAATATCAATTCTCAAGGATGTATTCATATATTGTATTTAATTGAAGAGATCATTATATTTCACAAATGGGAAAAAAGCTATTTTTAAATATATGGAAATAGGTGACAAACATCAAAGCGAAGAAAAAAACAGCAAATCAAAGGACTCTCCTTAAAAGTTTTAGTTCTCAAAGACACTCACTTGTTGAGGTGGCCTGTGTAGTGTTTGCAGCAGCAGTCGTTAATTAGATCACAGTCTTGCCTGAAACACACAAAAATGCAGGGGTCACCTTAATGGTACCTGCTACAGGTTTACTTTTGTTATCAGCAATTATGACATACTAGATTCTACAAAAAGTTTCCAAGACTTTCTCCAGGAAATAGTATTTTTGTAGTTTTGTGTTTTGGTTTTGGTTTTTGTTTTTGTTTTGAGACACAGTCTTGCACTGTCACCCAGGCTGCAGTGCAGTGGCACCATCTCGGCTCACTGCAACCTCCAACTCACAGGTTCAAGTGATTCTCCTGCCTCACCCTCTCAAGTAGCTGGGATTACAGGTGTGCACCACGATGTCTAGCTAATTTTTGTATGTTTAGTAGGCAGAGGTTGCTCACCATGTTGGCCAGGCTGGTCTCAAACTCCTGACCTCAAGTGATCCGCCCACCTTGGCCTCTCAAAGTGCTGGGATTACAGGTGTGAGCCACCAAGGCCAGCCTGTAGTTTTTATCTAAATATAAGCTTTTGTTCCATTCAAAGTCCCTATGAACTTCTAAATATAATACTTGGTGGAAAGAGCTCTGTTTAGAAAGTGCCCTCTGCCATGTCTAACAAAGACATACCCCAAAATAAGAAAGAGAATTAACAGTGATGAAATATTGGAATCTCCCATCCAAATAGGATCTATATTAATAAGTTATAAGATTTAAAAGCTAGATTAAAAATATTAAAATATTTTAAATGCTTTACCTTCTAAATGCAATAAATTGTGATGTTTTTGCATTTTGTAAGTCATTTTCTTGCAGTAAAGTTTTAACTGTAGAATATAAACCTAATAATTCAAGAGAAAAAAGTTAACACAGAAAATCACCAAATTATAATACAATTTCTATGAAGAAACTAATTTGGAATTCCTGGTAAGGGGCCCTGGGAAAATATCTCACCAAATGGAATACAAGTTCATCATGGGAATGTCAACCTCATTCCCCACATCAGCCAGGGCAATAGGAAAGAGAATGAAAAGAAGGGTTCTGAGACAACCCACCCTCAACAGAGAGGTCAACCCCTGGCCAGGACAGTTCCCCATTTGTAATAGACTCACTGTGTATTTGCTGATGGTTTATGAACACTGAATTTAAAAAATAAACAGGAGTACAAAGTGTGTAACAGCATGACTAATGTAAAACATCCTGTTTTAAGTCCTTGTGATCATATTAGTAATGAGTTACAACTTGACAATATACAGGCCTTATATGTTATATCATTTAATATGCAGGACACCCACATGTGGTAGGTGCTATTATATTCAGAGCTGATATTCAACTGGCACGTACTTGTCTAAAACACAGCAATACTTTCGTATTAGCTGGAAAACAGCCACTCCCCTAAAACACAATGCTCTACTCCCCACCCCAACCATCTCTTTCCTTCTCCCCAGACCTCCCCATGATCTAGCAACTAAAAGGTTAACCCTGGCATAGTGGGCGCATCCATTCCAATGATGCTCATGCCCTACAGCCGTTGGGGAGTCTCACTTCTGATGACATCCATATTGTGAATGTGAAAACTCAGGCTCGTGGAAATACAAGCATTTTCCCATGTGTGTTTCCCGAGTAGCAGAAGAATCACAAGGGAATAAAAAAGCCCAGGCCTTGTGATGCCCTGCTCTGGGAAGACAAATTTAGCTGCCTGCTGAGCCCTTCATTGTTCAGATGAAGGAAGGATTACCGCTAGAAAACGGCCGAGACTCAGCTCACCCTCAGCCAACCCCTGGCTTCTGGAGCAGGAATTTCAAAAGGTCACCCAGCATACTGTTATTTTTTACATGTACAGGATGGTGCTGTTCCATACCTTGCTTTTTTCACTTTCTCCAAATCTTACAGATCGATATGTACAATGTATTTTATTAATTCTGAGATATACATTTTTCTCACATTTTAGCATCTCTGAAATTCTAGCCCAAATATGAATCCTGTCTTAGGTCTTAGTACTTTGTAATCATGGGCATAATTTACTTAATAACTTAATTATTAGTGAAAAAGTACTATATGCTTCTCTGAGGAATATTTACTCAATTTCCTTGAAGAAGAGACTAATTTTCCAGCAGAAGTTTTTAATTTAGAAAAGCAGCATCAGTTAAGCTCTGCTACCAGTCTAAAATGGACTTTTTAAAAAAGTATATTCTCATTAATGCAAAGAATGGGTAGCAGAAATAAAACCAACAATATTTTGGGTAGAATTAAGTGAAGTGGCAAAGAAAGAGATCTGTTTAACTAAGTCTCATTTTCCTCATCTGTAAATAGGACCTACTATTAAGTAAGCTGTGAGAATAAACATTAGCTATTAATTATTTAACATACATTTATAAGTCACAAAACAATATGCAGCTTACAAACCAATTTATGTAAAACTGAAATAAATATGTTTGTATATGGATATAATAAGGTTAAAAGGATAAACACCAAGCTTTTACTGTGTGTGTGATCTTAATGGGATTGTCCTGGGGGAAGAAGAGAAAGGAAAATTACCAGGGAACATTAATTCTTACTTCAAACATTCCCGTATCATTGACTTTTTTTTTTTAAGGAGTATTGTTTCTCAAACCATTGGCCCCCACAATTTAAAGCAATCTTGCAACAAATTTCATCAGTCACTAGTAAGTATTCAGTTAGGTCTACTTGATTCTTTGTACTCTGATGTTTGAAAATATATTTATACTTGTTTACTTTTTAATTATCTGTTTCCCACACTAGAATGAAAGCACAATAACCTCAGGGACAATTTTTAAAATCTTTTCCTCTGCTTTATCTATTCTATCTAGTATATAACAGGAGCTCAATAAGTATTTGCTGAATGAAAAATAGAAAGAAAAAAATAGTTTCTACAATAAATTTTTAAAAAGCACATTATAGAACACTATGTATGATCCCATTTATTTAAATACATTGTTGTAACATGTGAATGATCATTCACCCAAGGGAAATGAGACTGGGGACACGCACACACTAAGGGGAAAAGGCTAACAGATAAAGTTGTATGTCATCACTTTCACATACACAGTGAAAGTGGTTAAGTGGGAAGGATATACCTTTGAGAACAGTGGCAACTACAAAAAGTCCTCAATAATAATCATTTAAACCTTTACTAAGTCAATTTTGAGAAAACCATTACACCATTTTTAAAAGGTTTGCTAGGTGAGTTTATAATGAAAATAAAGATCAATAGATAGGTTCAATCTATTTAAATAAATTCACTTGCAATAGCTAATTTAATAACATGTTAGTCACATCAAACTGATATTTATAGAGTGTCTCATAACTGATGAATGCCCTCAACCCTCATAATAGCTCCACAGGGAGTTCCACTATGGTTCCCATTTTACAAATGGTTAAGTAACATGACACAGGTCATATACATAAAGGAGAAGACTTCCTGTCCCACATTCGTTCTCAACCCTGTCCTGCTGTCGTCCTAACATCCATAATTAGAAGCCATGCTTCTACTCATTTTATAAAACAGAACTATTAGGAATTAAACTTGACAACAGTTTGAGTCACAATTTTTGTTTCAGAAACAAAATAAAAGTGCTTGCTTTTATTAGCATTGAGTATTTGTATTCAAAATGAATGTATTTCCTTTTCAAATTGCAAGGAAGGAAAAACTTCATTAATTAAGACTTACTTTCTCCTAAATGAACCTGAATTATTGGGGCTTTGCTTTATTTTAAACGAAATCACCTACATCCATTTATTCACTCAACAAAATTTACAGAGCATTTATGTGTCAAGAGCTTACTTCTTTATAAAACTCTAAAGTATTCTGCTTTTGATGATTACTAAGTTAGTTCATTTATTTTCAATGTCTCATTTTTTTGCTAGCAATATTTCTCTTTACCATCAAAGAAAATTATAACTAGTCATTTAATAACTATGTTTCAAAACTTAAATACTTATACTTAACCCTACATCTCATAGAAGTTTATACTTACAAGAGTGATGATTAGTTTTAGATGACTGAGAACTGGCATCCTCCTCTGGGAGTCTGACAAAAATAAATGTCTTATCTTGAATTGAGATGGGTAATGTTGGATTATCAGAGATATTTAGTTCTGCATCAAATTTTGGAAACTGGCGTCTTGAGATTCTTGAATAAAGATAACACACACGCACAAAGAACATTATCATCCAAACATGTCTTCATATATGATCAGAGCTAATGTCCTATAATAATTAGTATCTATTAATAGATAACACAGAGAAAGGGTCATCCAGGTATGCATTGTAAACAGTACATGAGTTGTATAATAGAAGACAATAAAGTTATAGTACTACATGTTAGCAATCAGTCCTTAGCAAACTAATAGGATCAGGAAAAAAAAAATTATCAGAGGGTTTACTAGGCACCATTCTGAAAACCTGGTCTATTTATCTCCAGACCACAAAAGAACCATGCAAGGAAGGTATTATCCTTATTTCACAGGTAAACAATGTGAGGTTTAGTCAAGTATAGTGGGTTGCCCAAGGCCACAAAAATAGAAAACAGGAGAATTGGGAGGCAAATAGGTCCATTTTACTCCATATCCCTTTCTATTTAAATTAATTTGAACTGGTTCAGGCCTTTTCCACATGTTTACACTATATTCTCCTCTCTTCTCTGTATATTCCACATATAATCCCAGTTTCCCAACTGAACCAAGTATCCACATCTAGTTGCTTCTATTCCTTCCTCATTCCTTCTTTCATTCTTATATTTTCCAAGACTAGCAAATCATATCAGAAACCAGAGTAAGGTATGGTTATTTCGAAGAAGACTGACTCCTTGACCAGACCTAACAGCAGCCTGGTCATCAGAGGTGGTGGTACTCTACTGTGCCTTCTTCACCCTTTCCCAAACAAAAGTGGAAAGGAACAGAGAGGGAATGAGGCTATTCTTGCTGGCGATAGCCCAGATTTAATTGGGACCTTAAGAATCATCACAGATTTCCTGTTTTACTTCTGACCCAAGGCATGTAGCACCTTCTATCTCCAGGAGCTTTCCCCTGGTATATAGCAGGGATCCTTCACAGTCAATAAATATTTGAGCATTATGATTAAGACAAAATGATGAAAGGAGCACAGCTAGAACCAAATGATATTGAAAGAGTTACTAAAAAGAACTCCTGAGTTTCAGATAAAATTGAGTTCTGAGACATCTAATATGCTTTAGATTCCTCCAAGTTTCTTGGACTTTAAAATGACTAATCATCTACCAAAAATGGGGTGGCCTTTAGGTAGAAGCAGAAAGATTACAGGAAAAGAATATTCTACATCCAACTCCATTAGTTTTCTTAATGTCTTAATATGAACCCACACTGTCTACCCTATTCCTGTCAAATTCCTCCTCTACTCCCACAGTTTTATCCACCAAGGTAGACAGAGGCTTAGAGAAAGTAGGTTTTGAATATTTTAGTTCAAGCTTGTCTGGCCCAGGAGCCACATGAGGCCAAGTATGGCTTTAAATGCAGCCCAACACAAATTCATAAACTTTCTTAAAACATTATGAGATTTTTTTTACGGTTTTTTGAGACGGAGTCACGCTCTATCACCCAGGCTGGAGTGCAATGGCGCGATCTCGGCTCACTGCAACTTCTGCCTCCAGGGTTCAAGTCATTCTCCTGCCTCAACCTCCTGAGTAGCTGGGATCACAGGCGCCCACCACCATGCCCAGCTAATTTTTGTTGTTGTTGTTGTTGTCGTTGAGACGGAGTCTCGCTCTGTTGCCCAGGCTGGAGTGCAGTGGCACGATCTCAGCTCACTGCAAGCTCTGCCTCCCAGGTTCACACCATTCTCCTGCCTCAACCTCCCAAGTAGCTGGGACTACAGGTGCCGGCCACCACACCCAGCTAATTTAACTTTTTGTATTTTTAATAGAGATGGGGTTTCACTGGGTTGGCCAGGCTGGTCTCAAACTCCTGACCTCAGGGGATCCGCCTGCCTCATCCTCCCAAAGTGCTGGGATTACAGGCATGAGCCACTGTGCCCGGCTTAGAATTTTTTTTTTTTTTTTTTTTTTTTTTAGCTTATTAGCTATCATTAGTGTTAGTGTATTTTATGTGGAGCCTAAGACAATTCTTCTCCCAGTGTGGCCCAGGGAAGCCAAAAGACTGGACACCCTTCTTCTAGTTTCTGCTACATCCTACTTAGGAAATGTTCAAGCAACAAAACATTTTGTAAAAAAGAGTAAAAACCAGAGATACATTTTGGCACAATGACTAACATAGACTCAGTATTCAAAGGTCCCATTGTATCTAGAGATTTTAATACAGTCACACCGATTAATGATAGGGATATGTTTTGAGAAATGCATCATTTGGCAATGTTCATCGTTGTGTGAATAGCATAGAGTGTACTTACACAAACCTAGATGGTATAGCCTAGGCTACACATCTAGGCTATATGGTACAGCCTATTGCTCCTAGGGTACAAACCTGCACAGCATGTTACTATACTGAATGTTGTACCCAATTGTAATACAGTGGTAAGTATTTGTGTATGTAAACATATTTAAACACAGAAAAGGTACAGTAAGAGTATAGTTTCATAATCTTATGGCACCACTGTCATAGATGCAATCTGTTGTTGATCGAACACTATGTGGCGCATGACTGTATTAAAATAAATGTCATGAAATAATAATGACTGTGATTTTCCTATGTATGGATTATGGAGAAACCAAATGTCTGAGCTGACAGAGGATAACTCCAAAGGCTTATGCAAAGATGAAAGGAAGAGAAGGGTTCTTTTCTATTTAAGGGAAGTAAGATGCCATGGGTGCCTCTAGGATTCATCTAGGAGTGAAATACCACATTCAATTCTTTTGCTTTCAGCTTTCTCCCACAAAAATTAGGGGATATTTCTTCCCCAATTCTCCCTTGCATGTATTTCCAAATCTCCATTCCCCTTGGGCTTATTCTAGTCCTTAAGCTTAATACAATTTTAATTCATATACATACTTTTAAAATCAGGAAACCTCATCCATTTTTAAATTTCAATAATAACTTATGCTGGACCAGTAATGAAAAACATTAACTTTGCTTTTCTAACTGTAGGGCAAAAGGTTTAGAGTTGAAGGATGGAAGAGTTTTGCTAAAAGGTATAGTAAATGTATTGTACTAAATCATTCAAATTCAAATGCCATTTTTTTTTATTTCTAATACAACAGACAGAAAATGCAAACTCTTAGTAATATTATACCTTGTAGCATTGTCCACAATTAGCTGAGATTCTGCTCTATGGTTTGTCTTTAGCTCAATAGCACAATTTCTTGATTTTAGAGTCTCAAAAAGATCTTTCAGCAAGTTACCAGGTTCAATACTGGGTAACTGTCTAATGTCACCTAAAAGAAAAAAAAAAAGATATAGTAGGAAGACTTACTCTGAGAAAAAATACCCCCAAGATTGTTTAAAATTATTTAAGAGTTTAAAGTTAAATATTTTACAAAAAACAACATTTAAACAGTATAAGATATAAAAATAGTAATAACACAATAAGGTGACAAAATCTAAATTGAACATCTTTCATACCTATAACCACAGGGAAACTGGGTAGAGGCATATGTTTTAGTCAACATATTAGGGGGAAAAAAAAAACGAGCCTTAGACATTGTAGTTAGTCCCTTTTTCAATCATGTTCAATGTCTTACTGAATGTGGAAGAATCTATAGCCTCAAATAGATAAAATAAGTGTACAAAATATACAACAAATACATGCATTTGATAACAGATACATTCCAGTAATCTTATAGTGATGTTCTGCTCTATCAAAAATATTTTTTGCTTGCAACAAATAAGCCGTAAATATAAGAAAAACATGTACTGGGGGAAGCAGAGAGAAGGCTTAAGCCATTAATAGAATCAACTGCTTAAAATACATCCTCAAGTACCTAAAAAAAAAATAGTTTTTATATACAACTTGATTCTCCAATTGTGATTTTATTTTTTTCTCCATTAAATCATATGTTCTACAAAGCATGACAACCCAAGAGAATCTAACTGAATCTTATCAGAACTGGAAGAACTTAAGAGGCTGGTGAGGTCTAATTTATTAGCTTAGAATCATAAAATTACTTTTAAGTGGTCTATAATTCAAACTTTTTATTATTTCCAAATGATCCACATTCTGATTTACTCTGAATCTGTGGCACTTCTACTATATTAATAGCCATCATTTATGTGATTAGCAGTAACCCTTCACAACCCTATTTCATTCACATCCCAGCCTGCTAATATCCTGGCCAAAACAGAACAACCCAAGCTGATTAGGAAAGTGGTCAGATTTAACTCAGTGTAGCTTTAGTATCAGTTCTGGTGTAAACAACCAACTAAGTGGTGTACACAACCAACTAACCACAATACTTTGAAATAGACATCAGAATTCCAACAATATTTTAACTTACCAAGGATAATAAGCTTAGAAAGTTTGGAGTGCTCACACAATAAATTTAAGACCGATTTGAAGATTCCTACAGACACCAAACTCCCTTCATCCACAACCAGAACTCTAACCGAAGAAAATTTCCATGGTTTGTTTGTGGTCATCATTGTTTGATTCCATGAATAGAAGCTATAATTGACCTACAAGCAAAGTATGGCATTCCTAAAGTCAGGTTATAAAATCTACAAAACCAATAATTAATAGCAAGTTATTTTAAGGCAAAACTCTTAAATTGGCAGGGGTGGGTGGGAAGTAGAGAAACACAAAAGTTATAGGGTTGAATATGCAGAACAGACAGACCAAATAAACCTAAAAACGAAAAAAAGGTCAGATTGTTCCAAAATCTCAACACTTCTCTCATCGTTCTTAAACACAGAAAGCTCCCTATTCTTTTCCATTCCCAAATAAACCTTGTGGCCATCTGAGACACGCCACTGAAGCCCTCCCCTTCTCCCAACCATAGTACTCCATTCTGAAATAAAAGCAGCGCTTTCTCAATCTAATTATGAAAATACTACTTTTTCTTTTAAGTATTCCAAATTTCCACACCTCAACTTTTTAAAAACTACCACCACACCATCCCCAACAACAAATAAAAAACAACATTCTTCACTACAAATGTAATACTATTTATTATTTTTTAAATATAGATGAGGAAAAAAATGGTTGTAAAATTACAACCAGAGGACATTCAATATTTTAGTGTATGTCATTCCAAAAATGTTTCTATGTCATCAGTATGAACATTTATAGGTTGAGTATCCCTAATCTACAAACTCAAAATTCAAAATCCTTAACTGTTTGAGCACTGACGTAACACTCAAAGAAAACGCTCACTGGAGCATTTCAAATTTTCAATCTGTATTAAGTACAGATTTTCTAAATGGTATCATATCACATCTTCATCTAATTTTTCCACTAAAACTAGATTCAACATGTCTATTAAGTAAAGCCTTCACATTTCCTATCCAAGTGCATCAATTCCCTTCACCAAAACCCCCTGTGCTTGCAGTAGCCATGTCTCACAACATTTGGAATTAGCCATTTCTTTTCTGTTATATAACATATTCAATTTATTATCTTAAAAATGCTGACACTTTTCACTGTATTTCCAGTGCTATCAGCTCAATACAGGCTCCATCTATCAGCACCTTGATGACTCCAATAGCTTTGCAGCCAGGTTCCCCCACACACAATCCCAGGATGGGATTGCCCCATAAAATACAAGGCATTCAGTTAAATTTGAACTTCAAATACACAATAAATGACTTTTTAGTATAAGCAAGTCAATGAATTATTTAATACATACTTATACTAAAAAATTATTCATATTTTTATCTGCTAAATCTGGCAACCCTAGTCCAAGGATGATAAATGGCACTCCAGTGCTCTTTCTGTGCTCTTACACTCTCTCCTGAGCCTAAACATAGCTTCAGAAATATTCTCTCAGCACCCCAAGCAGATACTAAGATACTACCAACTAATCAGAATTGACACATCGGATCAAACTTGGTAATAATCCCTTTCGGGTGTCCCCTTCTAATTCATCCTTCAGACTAATCAGACATGAAGGCATAGTACAAAAAAAAAAAAAAAAAATCATAAACTGATCAGAAAACTCTCCTACCGATAAGCTACACTGAACATCTCTAGGTCTCCATTCATTCATGTGATAAATGGAGGTAATAGGCAAGATATGTAAGTGGCTCATGGCTCTACGACTCTGTAAGATCTTCCTCATTTCACTTTCTTGCTTAGGAACCTAAATGGCTCCCTAGGAGACCAAGTTCAAGTTTCATTGTTATTGTGCAGCATCTGTAATAAATGAGGAAATAATGATGCCATGGAAAGAACAACAAGCTGGAAGGCCATTTCAAGTCCTAGTTCTACACCTAACTGAGATCCTGGGCAAGATGTTTAACATCCCCAAACTTCAACTGGCTCTTCTGTAAATGTGGAGATAACATCACTTTATCAAGCATGTAATGAGATAAGTCAAAATACTTTACAAACTTTAAAGCTCGAATTAACTGTCTAATCCAAGTTTAATTTCCACTATTCTGTCAGACACGGGCTTCATTCCAGTCAATGAAGTCACCCCAAAACCCTCTATGCACACTATGATCATATTCCTCGATGCCTTTGCAAAGGCCTTTCCTGTAAGTCCAATGTCCTTCCCCTCACCTGAGTCTCCATGGTCCTTGGAGTCCAATTCAATGATTACCTTCTTTAGAAATCTTCGAACTACCAAGTTTCTTTATAAAATGGCAGGTCAGGGCTAGGGCTAGAGGAACCTCTCCAACTCTTTACAAGCTTAAACTCCATGATGCTTAATTATAGCCAATACTATTTTTTTTCTCAAGAATGTTAATTTATTTGAAATTTTTATTGTGTGACTACTATTTGTCAGGCACTGTTCTAGGTGGAAGAGATAAAGATTCATACCAGATGAGCAAAGTCCTCACTTTCATCCTACAAAATATAAGCCTTTTACTTCCATTTCCAGTGCTACTCAAAATGTGGTCTATGGACTGTGACATGTTTGTAACCAGCCCCCATGAGAAACAGATATTGTACCAGGATCTAAACTAACTATATCATTACGCCTACACTCTAGTGGGACTGATTTTTTTGTTGTTGTTTTTAGACAAGGTCTTACCTTGTCACCCAGGCTGGACTGCAGTGGTGTAAACACGGCTCACTGTAGCCTTGACCTCACAGCCTCAAACAATCCTCTCACTTCAGCCTCCTGAGTAGCTGGAACTACAGGTGCATGCCACCATGCCCACCTAATTTTTTAATTTTTTGTAGAGATGGGGATCTCACTATGTTGCCCAAGCAAGTCTCAAACTCCTGAGCTCAAGTGATCCTCCCAGCTTGGCCTCCCAAAGTGCTGGGATTACAGGCAGGAACCGCAGCACTGGACCCGATAGGTTTTTTTGGTTTGTTTTTTTTTTCCATAAGACTTTCTCAAGGAAGGAAGCAGTGCACTGATTTACTTCTACCATTAGCTCCTTTCTCGTGTAAACTGGTAACAATTTACAGACTGGCTGTTTTGAAAAGCATTGATCTAAATGATTAGTTACCGCAAGACAGGGACCCAGGAGACATTCAATAAATACCTACCGATTGATTTAAGAAATAAGTTTGTCTTTAAGGTAAATTTTGTTTGTTTGTTTTTTGAGACGGAGTCTCGCTCTGTTGTCCAGGCTGGAGTGCAGTGGCGCAATCTCGGCTCACTGCAACCTCCACCTCCTGGGTTCAAACAATTCTCCTGACTCAGCCTCCCAAATTGCTGGGACTACAGGTGCGTGCCACCATGCCTGGCTAATTTTTTGTATTTTTAGTAGAGATGGGGTTCCACCGTGTTAGCCAGGATGGTCTCCATCTCCTGACCTTGTGATCTGCCCGCCTCAGCCTCCCAAAGTGCTGGGATTACAGGCGTGAGCCACTGTGCCCAGCCAACAAATGTTTTATCTACAGATGAAATGTCAAAGGTTTTACCTGACACAGTGTGTAGGCATGAAGACCAGTTTTCTGTCTTAGTAAGCCAGCTGCTTTCCCTGTAGGTGCTGTGAGCAAAACTTCTATAGCCTTGCCCGCTTCTAGTTGACTTTGCTCAGTAAAGGTATTCCATTCTCCTGAAGCATTCTGGTCTTGTTCGAAATCTTCACAGGCATTTTTTACTTCTCTTTCTTCCAACTGCTCTATATGCTTAAAAAGACGGCTAACGATTGTGGTCTTCCCACATCCACCTTTCCCACTTATGACTGTCACAGGATTGGAGCAAATCATCTCCAAAGCAGCCACCTGATCCCGATCCAGTGGAACTTCAACCTGATCCTGATCCAGCTGAGCTTCACTTATTTCTGCATTAATTTCATTTTCACCATTAGTCCAAATATGGTCACCACTGTCCTGTGTGTCCACAACATCCATAGGATTTTCTAATCTTGCTTCATCAGGTTTGCTCTCATTCAATGCATCATCACTTGAATTCTCAGGTTTTGTGGTGTGAATAGAAGCAAGCACCTTTTTGACATCGACACATAAACGCCAAGGAGGCCTCTGCATCAGGTCACAAATTGAAAAGGCGATGGCTCTTTCAGCCTGGTAAAGGTCGTAAGGGAAGACACAGGCCTTCTCATACGTCACCACACCAATATCCTTCAAAAACTTCAGAGACTCCGAAGCAGCATGAAATGACATATGATCTGACAATGTCAAAGTTAAGTCATTCACTTCAACATATGTGTGTCCATGTTCTCTACATATCTGCTTCAGTTTGGAATACATTATTAATGCATTCTTCTCCAAATCAGTCATCAGCTGGAGAAGAGACTCGCACTGATAAAATGCTATCCAACTTGCCTCACATCGCAACAGTTTCCACTTTCTGTAGGTTATCTTTAAGAAATAAAGTTCAGGTTGGTTTATAAACATCATAAGTGTTTATGAATACATTCTTTATTAATAATTTTTTAAATCCCAGAAGACATGAACTTCAATGAAATTTGCAGAAAATACCATAGATCACTATTTTTTAACTGGCTGCACTGTAATTAGAGATCTATAAAATTTTTAAATAAAACTTATATTTTATCACACTAACACACAGTTTTAAAAGTGAAATAATACTATAAGGCTTATCACAAAAAATATGAATCCTTTCCTTATCTCTTCACATACCTTCTAAAGGCAACATCTCCAACACTTTAGTTATTTCTTCCAGAATTTACCTCCATATTTCTAAGTACTGTAGATATTTTTCCTTGATTTTTAAAAGATTTTTAGATATGTATTATTAACTCCTTAATATGGAAAGTCTATCTCTATGGAAGGTCATTCTATTTTATACCATTACCTCCACAGGTGTTTCTTTGGTTCCTATATTTGAAAAATGTCGTAGTATACATTTTGTTCAATTTTGGTTAAATAGGTATTTATTATGCTTATGCAAATAGGATCCACAGCTGAGTGACAGGATGTACTCTGCTACATTAAGTTTTGTGTTGAACTCAGTGTGTATCGTGAAGTTAACATCTGCCTCATTTTCTTGGCTTGTTTAGTTTTCTACATGTCTGTCAACAATTCTGCCTAAACTCTACAGAAGAGACAGAACTCCCTTCACTATAATCTACTGAGCATATCATCTATCGGCTCCATTTTTCCTTGATGGAGACATCACTCCTGAGCCCTCCATACCTTTTATGGGCTGAACTGTGTCCCCTGCAAAATTCATATGTTGATGTCCTGTCCTAACCCCCAATATCCTCAGAATGTGACTATATTTGGAGACAGGGTTTTAAAGAGGTAATTAAGGTTAAAGGGGACCATTCACCTCATTGATGAGGTCCTCTGAATGGGCCCTACTCTAATATGACTGGTATTCTTATAAGAAGAAGAGATTAGGACATAGACTAGCAACAAAGGAAGGCCATGTGAAGACATAATGAGAGATAATAACCATCTACAAGCCAAGGAGAGAAGCCTTGGAAGAAATCAACCCAGACTTGTAGCCTCCAGAACTGTAAGACAAAAAGTTTCTGTTGTTTAAGCCATCCAGTCAGCAGTACTTGTTCTGGCAGCCCCAGCAAACTAACACAATACTTGGATAGTGGTTTACATGCTGAATGGTGGGACCTCAGGCCTCCTTTTTTTCTCATGAGTCCCAGAATGCTGCAACTAGGCTTAAACTCTCCATGTACAATTCTTCTCTGAGAAGAGTGACTGGACAGGAGAAAACACTTCCAGATCCTGACATGGGGAGAGGGAAGGGACGGTTCCCTAATGAAAAACCTGAGTCACCACCAGATAATCTCTGCCTTATCCTCACCTGGTATGTCCAAGCCTGGATGCTCTCAGCTGAATGGCATCAGGCAAGAGAAATCTTTATCCTCTTGCTAGGGTGGGAAGCAGTAATCACTTAACGCCCACAATGGGGATAGAATCTGGGACTTCAACAGCTCCTTAAACAGGTGTTCACTTAATCCAGAAGGCAGAAAATACAGTAGCTGATATGTAATGCTTTAATTTTTTTTTTTTTTTTTTTTTTTTTTTTAGAGGAGGTAGAAGGCCAGGTGCGGTAGCTCACGCCTGTAATCCAGCACTTTGGGAGGCCAAGGTGGGCAGATCACTTGAGGACAGGAGTTCAAGACCAGCCTGGCCAACATGGTGAAACCCTGTGCCTACTAAAAATACAAAAATTATTTGTGTTTTTACAAATACAGGGTGTGGTGGCACACACCTGTAATCCCAGCTATTCAGGAGCTGAGGCAGGAGAATCACTTGAACCAGGCGGAGACTCAAGTGAGCAGAGATCACACCATGGCACTCCAGCCTGGGTGGGAAAAAAAAAAAACAAAAAGAAGAGGTAGAGAGAAAGGGATAGTGGCAGGGAGGGAAGAAGGCTGGCCCTAGGATCTTGATAGATATAGCCTCAAACTCATTTGACCACAAAGAAAAACGTAAAGTCTGTGCTTCACCAGGAAGGCAGTGAGCCTAGCAAGAGTGAGAGTAAGGGCCTGATGGCATCTCCATTCTACACTGGTAAGGTCTCAATAAATGTTTATTATATTAGCCTAACACAAAGTGTATTGTTAATAAAATGTTATATAATTTATTATTGAAATGCGAACAGGCTCCAAAGACCTCTAAAGAGCTAAAAAACGATTTTCCCTTCTTAATATCTCTATAAAGAACATTGGATTTTACAGGGTTTTTTTAAACAAAAAGGTAAACTATTATTATCTGCCTTTTTCATATCATTGCTCTTCCATTCTTCTCCACTGAATAAATACATATAATAATCTCATGTTCCAGAATCTCATCTTTAAAAGCATACTGAATTTATAGAAATTTTATGTAAGGGAAAAATTCCTTATTCCAGTATTTCTCAAACTCAGCATCTGCAAACATTCTTGAGGTTCCAAGAATTTTCTCAGAGTTTCTCAATTGTATTTTTCTTTGGAAAACCACCTTATAACCAAGAACTACCAAGATTAAGTATCACATTTGGTTTCCAAGACCACTGGAGCCTCAGTGTGTCCCTTTACTACTCATAGTCTCTAATAATAAGAACAGAAGTGGATTCATTTATAAATGATGTTATTGTACAAAATAAAAATCAAATGGCATCATGATATATCACATGAATAATGAAAATTGTCAACAGTTCAAACTGGAAGTGGGACATTGAGTTGCACAGCAGAATGGACTTGCCAAATTTGTAAGAGCTTTTGACCTCAATGAGATCTATACTCAAGTTGCAAATGACAATTTAATTACAGGACATTGGTCACATTCAATTATACAACTAAATTAATACCGATAATTTGAATGTCATCAATTTTTTTTCAATTACAAATGTATGCAACTCTATAAGTTGCATAACTACTTATAAAATGTTCTTATGCTATAGCCATAAGAAGTTTATGTACAGTTGCAACATTTGAATAAAAATAAATCAGTACTGGGGTCCACACAAATTTTTTTCCTTTGAAAGAGAAAGGAAAAACTACCAACTTTGAAACCAGGCCTTACACAAGATTACTATATGCTGAGCAAACGTTTTACTTACTTTACTAAATCCAAGTTTCCACGGATGTGTACCTAAAATCTCTTCTATCTCTTTCAACATCTCTTTAGAACCTGACTCTATGAGCCATTTAAAGTGTCGAGGCAGAAGAACTGGAAGGAATTCCATTATTTTCGGAAACTGCAAAGCTGTCATTACATTTCTATATGGAACTACAAAATATCAGAAAAGAACAAAGTAAAACATAAATGAATCCAAAGAATGACTGATTTGAAGTACTTTCTCATTTTGCACAACCAATTCAAGAAATCCAAGTCAAAGACAGATTAGTACATTTGCCTTAACCAGTAAGACAATTTTGATCATATTATGACAATTGCTTTTGTACTGAGATGGTTTTCATTGTGTTTAACACCAAAATTTATGTTCTTTAAATGCTTAAATAATGATTTCTTAGTCTTTTGTTTCCTACTGTCTGCACTACAACAGAACAAAAATTCTGACTCAATTATATAAATTTAAAGCTAAGGATATAAAATAAGTAATTTACGTAGTAACCTTTATAATCATTTTCTATAATCATAATCTTTTGTCACTGAAGTCATTCATTGATGTACCATCAAATTTATTTGATACAATTAGGAAATGAAATATTCCATATATATGAATGCCCATATAACAAATCATATTAAAAATTATTTGAAACCATTTTGGACTGAAGTATTTCCTAAATATATTATTCATATCCTTGTTGTTCTTCTCTATCTCTTTAAACAGAATAATTTACAACTGATTTTTTTTTTTTTTAACTAAGACAGTGTCTCACTGTCACCTAGGCTGGAGTATAGTGGTACAATCATGGCTCACTGCAGCCTCCATTTTCTGGGCTCAAGTGATCCGCCTGCCTCAGCCTCCCAAGTAGCTGGGACTACAAGTATGTGTCACCACACCTGGCTAATTTTTAAAAATTTTTTTGTAGAGACAAGGTCTTACTATATTGCTCAGGCTAGTCTCGATCTCCTGCACTCAAGTGATCCTCCTGCCTCAGTCTCCCAAAGTGCTGGGATTACAGGCATGAGCAGCCACCACATCTGGCCAGCAACTGATTTTGTTTTTTTTTTTTATTAATGATTCAAGGTAATCTCTATGAGTACAAAAGTTAGAGAAAGCGATAAAATCACAATTTTAGAGGTGGAAAGGAACTGGAAGGATTTTAAAGATCAGCTCATATAATCCCTTCATGTTACAGATGAGAAACCTGAAATATCAATGGCATACTCCAAAAGCAACATAAACACATTTTTCAACAAATGGATTTTTAAAAGGAATACTATGCTAGTGGTAATATTTTAAACACTGTAGTCATTAAGTATGTCAATTTCACTGAAACTTGATGATAACAATCACACTTACTTTTGTTTTCCAGAGGAAGGCTCATCTCATTGTCTGGGAACAACTCTTCCTGACCATTCTGTGCAGGCTGCTTTTGATCTTTCCTTCCAGTTTCCTTGTGGAAAGTTCTTAGTGTTTCCCTAAGATTTTCAAAGTTTAGGTTTTTGTAGTTTGATACCTCATTTACCCATGCTAAAAATTTATTAATAACATCACTGGAGACCTCACACTCTTTAAGAAAGAGAGCACAGATATGTTTTTGATTTGGTGGTGACATATCAGACTGCAAAAAGTAAGACGGAAATCCTTGAACTTGATATTGATAGCTCCTTGATCCCACCACAGGCTTTACTTGTACCTTCACTCTCCACCAAGCACCTGTTATCGGAAAACGTCCCAACACTTTACATGTCTCTTGTGTGTTTTCATCAGGAATTAAAACTAAAAAAAAACAAACAAAAACCCACAAAAGTTAACTCTGGAGATTATTTAGAAACTATTTCCTCAAAGTTTTACCAAACTTACCACTATCTTTTATCTCCCTACAGCACTCTCTAAAGATGTCTGTTAGGGTGCCTGTAACACTGCATTCTGCCTACCTCTTTTTCTGTCTCCCTCTACTACACTGTAAATACTAAAACAGGACACTGTTTCGTTTGTCTTTGTATTCCAAAAGGCAAGCACATTACACAGCACGTGTCTGCTGTTCCTCTTCTAAAACCAGTCCCCTCTCTGCTACTCTGACTTCAGCCAATACTGGCCTTCATGCAGTTTCTTGAAAATGCCATGGCCCTTCACTCAAGTTATTCCATCTGCCTTAACTGATCTCCCCCTTACTGTTGACTACATTTACTACAGACCTCAGCTTAATTGTCACTGACTCAGAAAAGTCTTCCCTGAATCTCATGTATAAAACCTGTCAAAGCACTATTTAGCATTCCTTCTAAGCATTTAGTAACATTATAGTTACTTCTGTGATTGAAGAATGTTTGTTTAATACACTAGAAGGTAAGCTTCATTAAGACTGCAACCTTGTTATTATATTTTTCTAGGTTTTCCCAGCACCAAACATGCTAGCCAGTCGATGATACTTTAGAATGAATGACTAAGCCCTCCACAAATACTTGAAACTTTTCTGCCTAAATCTGTACTGTCCACCTACATGAGGCTATTTAAATTAAAATGTAATAAAACTAAAAATTTGTCTCCTCAGTTACACTAGCTGTATTTCAAGTTCTCAACAGTTACATATGGCTAGTGGCTATTATACCAAACAGTGCAGATATAAAACATTGCCATCATCATGGAAAGTTCTACTGAACAGCACTGATCTGCACATTAAGATATTTTAAGTCTCAGTCACAAAGTACACATAACGGGTATAACTTACAGCACAGAAAACTATCTTATAGCACAGGAAACTACTTACACAAGGTTTACCCGAATCACAAGGTTACTAACACTAGTTAATAATCATCTGTGCATTGAGGTGTTCCTTGTGTTTTGTTTTGTTTTTCTTTTCTTTCTTTATTATTACTATTATTATTTTTTTGAGATGGAGTTTCGTTCTTGTTGCACAGGCTGAAGTGCAAAGGCGCAATCTCAGCTCACTGCAACCTCCACCTCCTGGGTTCAGGCAATTTTCCTGCCTCAGCCTCCCAAGTAGCTGGGATTACAGGTGTGCGACATCACGCCCGGCTAATTTTGTAGTTTTGTTGTTGTTGTTTTTCTTTTTTACTAGAGACAGGTTTCATCATTTTGGTCAGGCTGGTCTCGAACTCCTGACCTCAAGTGATCCATCTGCCTCGGCCTTCCAAAGTGCGTGAGCCACTGCACCCCGCCTGTTTTGTTTTTCCAAGAAGCTGCGGAAGAACCACGTATTTGACTCCAGGCAATATAGGATTAATAGTTACAAGTTCTCATTCTATAGAACTTGAGGATAAGCGGTCAGAAAGAAAAATAAAAGTTCAGATTCTGGGTGTAAATAGAGACTCAACATACACTGTTTCCTCGAGGTAGTGTAAAACTACCTCAAAGGACGAATAAGAGAATGAGAATAATTAATACAGCAAGCTTAACACATAGCATGTGCTCAGTTAAAGTCACTGCTACTATTATAGTTAAAACTTTACCCTAAGTAGGATGAAGCAGCTAGACCATTGAGAAGCTAAATCTGTTAGCAGCGACTGGGTGCCTTGCTCAGGGCAAAGCCAGAATGGGACGCGCTACGTTGGACCCTCCAACCCCATCCCCGGGGCAGGGGGCTTCCTCACCGCGGATGCACCCGGGGAGGCTGCCAGCCTTTACGCCCCCACTGCAGAGCTCTTCGGCGTCGACGAACACGGAGTCTTCATCCTCCTGCACGTCGTCGTTTAGGTAGTCTTCGTCCTCCTCCACCAGATCCTTGGGTGGAAGCAGAGGTCCCTGAAGTTGGCGTAGGTACCCACTCGACCTGGCCATGCTTCTCCTGAACTCAACCCAAACAACTCGGAAAAACCTTGGCTAACTGCACGGTCATGATCAGCCAATCAGTTCCACGACTGTAAGGCCATCAACTTCCGGGAACGGCCTGGCGGCCGCCCCTTACGCAAAAACCGGGCGGTAGCGAAGCTCCGCCCCAAGTTTCCAGGAATTGCCGTGAGGAGGGCGTGTGAAGGGGCGGGGCCAGGAGGATTAGGGGCGGGGAAGGGAGAGCGCGGGGCGGGTAGATGGACCCGGCTTCTGCTCGTTTCGGAGCACTGTGCAGGGAGGTGAAGATCAGGAAGATGCCGGGACGAGATCAGCACTGGGGAGTGACAGGCGTCGCACCTGCAGAACCGCCAGTGCACGGCTTCTCCTGCGGAGAAAGAACGCGGAGAAAGTCCGCTTCTGAGCCTGAAGAACCCGGAAAAGCAAACCCCACCCCAACCTCCCCAAAACGAAAGTATAGCAGATGCCCTTCTGGAATCGGATCTAGGGCAAGAACCCAGAATTGTCTTTTTAATGTACATTCCAGGCTGTCCATTTTGATGTTCAGCTAGATTTGGACACCACTGGATTAGATGACATTCAAAGTTCTTTTCATCCTTTCCTCTGTGAGTACGCCTTGGTCTCCCATACTTGTTTAAGTTAGGCTTAAATTTAAACTGGGCTACCTGTTGACAGTGGGGCAAAAGCATCTCTTTGCAGCCCAGAGTATAGACAGGAAAAGGGGAAGGGAAATAGAAGAGAAAGGAACGTGGTTTTAAAAACTATTCTGGGGCTATGATTCTCTTACTTGATGGGGATAGTACTTGAAAGTCTTGATACTCTTTAAGAAATACCATAAATATATTACTACATTACTGTATTGATACTGTTTATTTTGGGATTATTCTCTTAATAATAATCCTGAAATAACTAAACATACACTATTTACTAAATCCAAAAGCATCTTATGCTATATTTAAATATACATAAACGACAACCAGCACCAAATATTTAAGAAAAATGAATAGGAGAAAATACAAAAAATGATTTTTTTCCCTTTGTGTACCAATTGAAAAATGCCCACTTTTGTTGCTTTTAAAAGAAATACTGTTGCAGCTGACAAAACACCAGTGTTTCCAAGGATTGGCTATATGAGGTTGAATTCCTTTGACGTTCACATGACTACTGTTTCCACCACATTGAATCTTCTCTGACAAATGTCACATTTACTGTCCTCTTCGTTTCAAAAACCAGTGGATACTTTTCAGCCTTTGTTTTACCTGACCTCTCAGCAGTATTTGATACTGATGAGTATTTTCTTCTTGTAGCATTCTGCTGCCTGGGTTTTTGCAGCTTGCCATCTCAGATTTTTCTTCTTCCTCTCTGGCTATTTACAGTCTTGGACCCCTCTTCTTGCCTTGTAAGTACTGGTATTCCCCAAGGCTCCATCCTAAGCATCTTCTTGCTCTATAATCCTTTCCTCAATCATCCTTCACCTACATGCTAATAACTCAGCCTAATCTGATCTCCAAACCATACAAACAACTGCCTAAACACTGTCAGTCACTACTGGATGCCCCTTGGCTACTTCAGACTCAGCATATCTAAACTGCAACTTATCATTGGCTTCCCAAATCTGGGTCACTTATGTGTATATACATGGGATATTGTTGTTACCAACATGATGCCTTGGGCACAAGAATCGACTCTAGATCTCTAGATGTTAAACTTCTTTTTTCTCTCTTTTTGTTTTTTTTTTTGGAGATGAGGTCTCACTGTGTTGCTCAAACTGGTCTTGAACTCCTAAAGTCAAGTGATCCTCTTGCCTCGGCCTACCAAAGTGCTAGAATTACAGATGTGAGACACTACACATAGCACAGGTGTTCAACTCCCCCTCCCCTTTTTTTTTTTTTTTTTTTCCGAGACAGGTCTATATTGGCACCGTCTCAGTTCGCTGAGGCCTCAACCTCCCAGCAGGCTTAAGTGATGTTCCCATATCAGCCTCTCAAGTAGCTGGGACCACAGGCTCACACCACTAAGCCCGGCTAATTTTTTGTAATTTTTTGTAGAGACGGGGTTTTGCCATGGTGTCCAGGCTGGTCTCGAACTCCTGAACTCAAGTGATCTGCTGGCCTTGGCCTCCCAAAGTGCTGGGATTATAGGTGTGAGCCATTGCACCCAGCCACTATATGTTCAGTTTCTATTCATATAGTTCAATTGCATTTTATTGGATAGCGTAGATAGGAATTTAGAATAAGAATCTTCTTTACCTATTGTTTTCTCATTATTTTTTTAAAAAGTTAACAATTCTGGCTTTCTGGATACCATTTTTATCATACATAGTAAGCAGTGGTACTCAAATCTGACTGTGCATCAAAATCACTTGGGGTGTCTTCTAAAATTGAGATCCCTGGATCTACCCTGAACCTACACTTCCCAAAACACAAAACAACATAGAGGTAGGTTATCTACTGTGTGATTTTTGTAATAGCAAATTATTGGAAATAGCAGAAATGTTCAACAGCAAGAGACTAATGAAATAAACTGTAGTACATCCATACAATGGCATATTCTTCAGCTATTTTTTTATAAAAAGAAAGAAAAATTGCCACAAATTGGTAGGGAGTAGTTTCCCAAAATACTGTTTTAAATAAGAGAAAGCAAGATGTAAAACAATGCATATCATTTTATTTGTATGTGTCAGTGTTGAAAAAAAAAAAAAAGCACACGAAAGTTAAACCAGAAGTTAATGAATGAAAAATGAAAATAGCCAGGAATGGTGGCTCGTGCCTCTAATTCCAGCACTTTGAGAGGCCAGAGTAGGAGGATTGCTTGAGCTCAGGAGTTTCAGACCAGGTTGGGCAACATAGCAAGACCTTGTCTCAAAAAAAATAAATAAATAAATTAGCCAGGCACAGTGGTGTGTGCTTGTAGTCCAGCTACCCTGGAGGCTGATGTGAGAGGATTGCATGAGCCCAGGAGGTTGACGCTGTAGTAAGCCAGAAGGTGCAGGAGAAGGAGGAGGAGGAGGAGGAGGGGGAGAAGAGGGGGGAAAAATAGTTACCCACAGAGGGGATGGAAACATGATAGGACAGAAAGGGGATAGGGACAAAATCTCTGAGATTAATTTATTATATAGTTTGACTTCTGAATCATGTAAATGTTTTACACATTCAAAAAATAAATAAAAGAAACAAAAGTAAAACAGAAAATTGAACACAAACAGAAACAAACAAATCTATCAAGTGAATTGCATAACCACTACGAGAAAATAATTATTTCAAGTTATGTTTCAATACTTTGGATAAATATTTTAAGTTACTCTGACTGTACAACCCTAGTAGGTTATACTCTGCAGACAAAAGATCTACAAAATGATCTTAAACTTCACTCATTATGGTTAATGTTTGTTGTAATATTGTTAGTGTAATTTTGAAATTATATATTGTAGGATAAAGAAAATAAGTAAATGTATTCATATTTTATTAAAAGTTTTAAATGTACGTGGAAAGAAATACAAATGTAAAATAAAATAGGTTGAAAAAAAAGGTCCTACAACATTAAACTGGAATTGAAAATATCAATATGGGCTTGTGATTTCTTAAAATGTATTATCTAGTTCTGTGTACTGAAAGGACCTGAAAGCAATGTAACCCCGGTAACTCTGATCACACCCACCATCTCAATTTTGTTTGTTTGTTAGACAGGGTTGTACTAGAATTCAGTCTCACAATCATAGCTCACTGTGACCTTGAACTCCTGGCCTCAAGTGATCTTTCTGCCTCCCCCTGCCCAAAGTGCTGGGACACAGGCCACGGCACCCAGCCTAATCTTGGTTTTTTAATCTGGGTGACTTTTTGTTTTTGAAAGCAAGGACCAGCTGGGCATGGTGGCTCACGCCTGTAATCCCAGCACTTTGGGAGGCCGAGGTGGGCAGATCATTTGAGGTCAGGAGTTCGAAACGACTGTGGCTAACATGGTGAAAACCCATCTCTACTAAAAATATAAAAATTAATTGGGCATGGTATTGTGCACCTGTAATCCCAGCTACTTGGGAGGCTAAGGCAGGAGAATTGCTTGAACCGGCGATGTGGAGGTTGCAGTGAGGCAAGGTGGTGCTGCTGCAGCAAAAAAAAAAAAAAGGAAAATTATAGTATCAAAAGGAATAATGATTGCACTTGATTATAACATACTGAGTAAATAAAAATTCACATGTTAATTGTGATCGTTTAAAAAAGAGGAAGAGAAATGCCGGTTAATAAGAATTTTTTGAGAAGAAATTATAAAAATAGAAACCAGCATTTTGCAACCCCCGCAATATGATAACTGATTCAAGCAAGTATCACCAAAGGATATGAACATCATTAGGGAACTGATAGTCTCCTGGCAGCAATAGATTACGAATTGTAAAGGGAGAAATGTACCTAAACTGTGAAGATACTTATCACTCACCCTTTAATCAAGTTATCAAACACAGTGTCAATTATGGGACACAACTGATATGTATTTCATGCTATGATGCAATAAGATATACATAAAGTTAGCTATTAGGTATTCTTACTAAAAGTATTTAACCGGATTTTAATCAAGGCTCTAGACCAGTACTGTTCAATAGAAATATCATATGAACCACATATGTAATTTAAAAGTTTCTAAAGGCCACATTGAAAAAAGAAACAGGTGACATTTTAATGATACATTTTATTTAACATATCCAAAATATTATTTCAACATGGTAATCAATATAAAAATTATTAACAAAATATTTTACTTTTTTTTTTATCCTAAGTCTTTAAAATCTGGTCTGTATTTTACCCTTACCACACACTTCGATTTGAACTAGTCACATTTCAAGGGCTTGAAATCCATGTGTCTAGTGACTACTACCATATTAGACAGCACAGTTGTAGACCTAATTTCCAATGTGCCCCAAATCCAAGGAAGTAAGGTACCAACTAAATGACATCATAAGGAAACAGAAAGATCTGGAACAGAGGTGAGAAAACTTTCTTTTGCAAAGGGACAGATAGTAAATATTTCAGGCTTTGCACGCTATATATGGTCTCCATCACATAATACTCCTCCATCTCCTCCTTCCTTCTCTTCTTCCTCTTCTTTTTCTATAACCCTTCAAATATGTAAAGACTATTCTTAGCTCTACAGCTGTACAAAAACAGGCTGTAGTTTGCCCACACCTGATCTAGAATATGGGACATTCTACAAGACAACTGATCCGGATATTCCAAAAAGTCAATGTCATAGAGAAAAAAGTTGGGAAAAAGAATTAGAGAGATTCTGGGATTGCTGCTGGCCAGTCAGTGAAGTTGAAGGTATAAGGAATGGGTATGAGAGGAGGCTGGTAGGAAGTGGGTGGCAGCCAGAACTTGCAGTGTTTCAGGAGGCCATGGCAAGGTCAGCAACATGCCACTAGAGGTTTTAAACAGAAGCTTAACCATTCTCTTCTGAAAACATGACTATTCATCTCCCATAAACTAAACTTTCATTGCAATGTCCCCTTGAAAGTTATCCTAGGAAATGGTTATTAAATGAATCAATTAATTTGAATCATGAAGCAATACCTTTCAGTATCTCATACATAATGCTTCTCATTTGGAAGATTTTTCTCCTGTGTTCCATGTGTTTTCTAGTCATGTCCGAAATACATTTGTTTTAATGTGCCTGACTGGCATCAAGGCAAGTAACACACTGTGAAGTGATCATTAGTAAAACCTAAACATCATACTGGGGGAATGGGGAGGGAAAAAGATTTAGTAATCTGTTTAATTACTGTGATGAGGCAAAGGATGTAATTAAGGTGCAGTCGTGATAATGACAGTTTCACAGTTATATTGAAAGTGCTACATATTAATTTATCCTGGTAAATGTTTAAACTAGTATTTTGTCTGTTTTGTTTGTAAAAGTGGGATCCGAAGTGGTATGATAGAGTTAAGACAACAAATGAGTCAATAATACAGTACCTTAGAGACACAATTATATACGGAGTAGAAATTATAATAAAGATATGTTAGATTTCATTCAGTCAACAGACCTACATACAAACAGCATGTAGTGCTAATATCCACTGATACTGAATTCCCCCTCTTTCTAGACACACAGTATGATTGTACTTCCCCATCTATTTGAAATTCATCATGACCATCTGACTTGCTTTGGCCAATGAAATGAGAGTAACATGTCACTTCAGGATGGGAGCATTTAATTGAGGGTGCCCAATTCTCCACCCCTGATTATTTCCTGCTTTGTGAGGTTCAACAGTGAGTCATTATATAACGAACAACTGCCCTGGAGAGTTATGTGAACCACAGTAGATTTCAAACAAATGAGAATAAATCTTTGTTGTATTAATGCACTGAGGTTGTTTTTTATGTCATCAGAATTGTTTCTTATATCATCAGAACCTAGCCTATCCTTCCTGACACAATAGTGATCACGTAACAGTTACGTTTGGTGGATACAGTTGAAAGACATAGGAAATAGTAATGGCCCTTGCCAAAAAGTTTCTATAATTTAATTGAGAAGATATGTATATTGAAAGTTAATGAAACTAGGGACTGGATAACTGCATTGATTCAGAGGAACTTTGAATGCTAACACACTGTGATAGCATTGTACAGTACTCAAAGGGATGTAAGGAGGCAGAAAGCCCTAGCCACAAAAAGCTGATACTACAGAGTCATGTGTGGCTGGGTGTGGTGGCTCATATCTATAATCCCAGCACTTCGGGAGGCTGAAGAGGAAGGATTGCTTGAGCCCAGGAGTTCGAGACCAGCCTGGGCAACATAGCAAAACCTGTCTCTACAAAAATTAGCCAGGCATGGTGGTGCACACCTATGGTCCCAGTTACTGGGAGGTAAGAGGTGGGAAGTCAAAGGATTGCTTGAGCCCAGGAGGCAGAGATTGCAGTAAGCCAAGATCACACGACTGCACTCCAGCCTGGGTGCCAGAATGAGAACCTGTCTCAACAAAACAAAACAATACAGTCATATGTCACTTAACGATAGGGGTACATTCTCAGAAATGTATCCTTAGGTGATTTCATCATTGTGCAAACACCATACAGTGTACAAACCTAGCTCTATAACCTACTGCATACCTAGGTCATATGGTATAGCCTATCATTCCTGGGCTATAAACCTGTACTGCATGTTACTGTACTGAATCCTGTAGGCAACTGTAGGTCAATTGTATTTGTGTATCCAGATATGAGAAAGCTATGTAAAAATATGTTGTTATAATCTTATGAGACCACCACTATTAATGCAGTCCATCATTGACCAAAACATTGTTATATGTGGTGAATAACTGTTCCATAATTCTCTTACCAGGAATACAGATTCCTAGCAGTAAGTGGTGATATACCAGAAGGAACAAAAGACTCAAGATAAACGCATTCTGGTGTCCAGTTGACTCGTATTATATTACTCAACACATTGTTGGTTTTTTATGAGATGGAGTTTCGCTCTTGTCACCCAGACTGGAGTGCAATGGTGCAATCTCGGCTCACTGCAACCTCCATCTCCCAGGTTCAAGCAATTCTCTGCCCTAAGCCTCCTGAGTAGCTGGGATTGCAGGTGCCCACCACCACACCCGGCTAATTATTTTATTTTATTTTATTTTAGTAGAGATGGGGTTTCCCCATGTTGGCCAGGCTGGTCTTGAAGAACTCTTGACCTCAGGTGATCCACCCACCTTGGCCTCCCAGTGTGCTGGGATTACAGGTGTGAGCCACAGCACCCAGCCACTACACTATTTTTATATTAAAACAAGTAAGGATATATTATGTAAAATGAAAAATTGACATGAATAAGGTAAAGAATAAAACTTAAAAGTAAGTCCACCTTTGAGGGGACAGGTTGATTGGGCAATACTTCAAGATTCCATAGGGCATTCATGCCTTCTTCTTGGACATATGTGTGTTTCAGTGGAAATGTTGATATAATTATTTGACACTGTGTTAAGCCTTTGACTTTAAATGTTACAAAGTAATGACCCCAATCACCTCAATTACAATTCAATTTACTTTACATTATTATGCGTGTTTTTATCCATGCTAAAACATTTGTAGGGCTAAATGCATGTCTTTATATTTCTGTTTGAGCATATGAGTTTGTAAGTTGTAGGAAAGTATGTTCATTAAAAATTACTACCTTGGCCAGGTGCAGTGGTTCATGCCTGTAATCCCAGCTACTAGGGAGGCTATGGCAGGAGAATCGCTTGGAGGTAGAGGTTGCAGTGAACTGAGATCGTGCCACTGCATTTCAATCTGGGCGACAGAGTGACACTCCATCTCAAAAAATAAAAATAAAAATAAAATTAATGCCTCCCAATGAGCATGGTGGCTCACACTAGAAATTCCAGAGCTGTGGGAGGCCAAGGTGGATTGCTTGAGGCCAGGAGTTTGAGACCAGCCTGAGCAACAAAGCGAGACCCCATCACCACACACACACACACACACACACACACAAACACCCCCCCCACACACACACACACACAATTAATAATAAGCTGGGCACGGTGGTGCAAACCTATAGTCCCAGCTACTTTGGAGGCTGAGGCAGCAGGATCGCTTGAGGCCAGAAGTTCAAGGCTTCAGTGACCTATGATTGTGCCATTGCACTCCAGCCTGGGTGACATAGTGAGAGCCTAACTCAAAAAATAAATGAAAGAAAGAAAGCAAAGAAAAGAAAAGAAAAAGAAAAAGAACTGCCTTCCTAAATACATTTTCTGGAAGCTCCTTTCGTGCAAACATGCCATGGTTGAAGTGAGCACTAAGACAAAAATGCATCAACTCTGCTACCATAGAGAGATGGAACTGGGGATCAATTTCTGGTTGATCATGTTGGTCTTTGTTAGGCATGTTATGAAAACTCTTTCATCCTATATGATAAGCATAACTTTTTAAAAAGCAAACACTTGCAAAGTATTACTAAGAAGTAGATGACTACAATTCATTTATTCAGTCAATACATATTTTGGGATAGTTACTGTTCTGGGTACTGGAGAATAACAGTAAACAAAACAGACGAAGTCCTTGTACATCCTAAGAAGGAGCAAGGCTCCATCCTAAGAAGGAGCCAGGGAGCAAGTAAAAGTAATATCAAGTGATGATGAGGACTAGAAGCAAAGATCAAAGAGAGAAAGGGAATAGAGAGTGCTATGGTTTGAATATTTGTCTCCTTTTCTGCAAAATTCATGTCGAGGGCGAGGTGGTGTGGCTCACGCTAGTAATCCCAGCACTTTGAGAGGCTGAGACGGGCAGATCACTTGAGGTCAGGAGTTCCAAATCAGCCTGCCCAACATGATGAAACCCCATCTCTACTAAAAATACAAAAAGTTAGCCAGGTGTGGTGGCACGCACCTATAATCCCAGCTATGGAGAGGCTGAAGCACGAGAATTGCTTGAACCCAGGAGGCGGAGGTTGTAGTGAGCTGAGATGGTGCCACTGAACTCTAGCATGGGTGACAGAGTGAGACTCTATCTCAAGGAGAAAAAAAAAAAAATTCTTGTTGAAACTTAATCCCCAATGTGGCAGCATTGAGAGGTGAGGAGGGTCATGAGGTATATTCATTTCATATCATTGAAGAGGTGATTGGGTCATGAGGTATCTTCCCTGGCGAATAGATTAATCCATTCATGGATTAATGGGTCAATGGATTAATGGGTTGTCATGGGAGTGGGACTGGTGGACCTTGAGAGCTTGTTTGGAGGTTCTAGCAGGGGAGCGCAGCTACCCGTATACCCTTGACCGAAGACCAGTCCTCCTCTCTCGGGGATGGTAATCCTCTTCCATCGAGCACAGCTTTGGGAGGGACACACATGGAATTGTGAGGGAGGAAGAGGACACCCGCTTAGCCAGCCAGATCAGCCGAATCAACTCGGGCAACCAATGGGGTGACAGATGTCACAGACAGATCACCCTCACATCCAGGACTGGTAGCTTTATAAGAAGAGGAGGAGAGATCTGAACTAACATGTTCAGTCCCCTCACCGTGTGATGCCCCCTCTTGCTCCACTAGCAAGGAGGATTTCACCAGATGTGGTCTCTCCACCTCAGACTTTCCAGCCTCCATAACTCTAAATTATAAACAAATTCCTTTTCTTTATAAATTCTCCAGTTTTAAGTATTCTGCTACAAGCAGCAGAAAATGAACTAACACAGAGCATGACTGTAGTGAGGTTTTGCCAATTTCAGATAGAATGATGGATGGAAACCAAGGCAGAGGTATTAAAAATTGACAATGAGATATTGTGTTGTATTGGCTATGGAATGAATTATTGAATAGAAGGAATGCAAATCAGGGAACATGTGAAAAGCGCTATGCTTGTGCAATCTATAATCATCAATAGATGAAGACTGACTTTCTGGAATAGAAATATATTTGAGCATTCCACAGAATCACTCTTGTTGCAAAAGATAAACTACATTCAGATCAGCAGGTCTGTTTTCCTGGATTTATTTTAAATGGCTGAAAATTTCCTCCACTTGTGACAAGATTTCATATACAACATCCACTTCTGGCCAAGAAGGGAGAAAATCCTCTGGCATTGGAGAAAAGTGAGATATGAAGAACCAGGTTGGAATAATGATGAGCAAAAAGGGAAAGAATGACTGAAAGAGAGACAGGAAGGAGAATGTGGAAAGATAGTGTGATGAAGATATGGAAAGCAGATGCAGGGGAGTTACAAAAGAGTTGGAAAATTCTCCTTTAAAAAACAAAGTCATAATGCAGTTATAACTCATTTTACACAATGCAGAATTCATTAAAGAATACAAAATATCTGAAATTTTATTTTTGATGAAAGAAAACATAGGCCGAGCATGGTGGCTCATGCCTGTAATCCCAGCAATTTGGGAGGCCGAGGCGGGCGGATCACCTGAGATTAGGAGCTTGAGACCAGCCTGGCCAGCATGGTGAAACCTCGTCTCTAACAAAATTACAAAAAATTAGCCGGGCGTGGTGGCAGGCATCTGTAATCCCAGCTGCTCGGGAGGCTGAGGCAGGAGAATCGTTTGAACCTGGGAGGCTGAGGTTGCAGTTAGCAGAGAAGGTGCCACTGCACTCCAGCCTAGGTGACAGAGCAAGACTCTGTTTTTGTTTCTGTTTTTGTTTTTTTAAAGAAAACACAGAGAATTTGGAGAGTACAAAGACAATGCTTTCACACTCAGAAAGCAGAACAATTTTATATATTTAACTTCCTCCCTTAATTATAAACAAAAATTATAATGGTTAAGACTGAGTGTTTACATTGCGCTTTCCACACATCACGAAGTCCTCTCCTTCAATTAACTCATTTACTCTTCACAAAAGCCTCATGAAGTAGTTAACATTAAAGCATCTATCTTACTTATGAGGAAACTTCTACTGAGACATTAGATAACTTGCTTAAAGTTAGGAGTGGCTGAACCATGATTTGAACCTGAGAAGTCAGGCTCCAGTGACCATGCTCTTTGCTGCTACATGTTCAGGCACAGCTCTGTGTTCTAAATATCTCTACATGCACCCAGGAACCAACCTGGAGCTGTGAGGAGGCATACACTGTAGCATAGTATCAGTCTCCTTGATTTGTTGCCTCTCTTTTGTTTGAGATTTGTAAAACAGATAAACACTTCTCTGGGACCTTAGGGCAAATCCACAACAGTTGCAAAGATACCACAACCTCTTGTCATCTCTAAGTGACAAATAACTCTAATTGCAAGAAGGTTACTTGTTTTTTACACCTCTGCTGGATGAACCTGTAAGAACTCTGTACACAGGGGTCTAAGATAAATCATACATTGATATGGTTTGACTGTGTCCCCACCCAAATCTCATCTTGAATTGTAGCACCTGTAATTCCCACATGTATTGGGAGGAACCCGGTGGGAGGCAACTATATCACGGGGGTGGGTCTTTCCGCGCCACTCTCGTGATAGTGAATAAGTCTCGTGAGATCTGATGGTTTTACAAAGGGGAGTTCCCCTACACAAGCTCTCTTGCCTGCCGCCACGTAAGACATCCTTTGCTCTTCCTTTGTCTTCTGCCATGATTGTGAGGCCTCGCTAGCAACGTGGTACTGTGAGTCCGTTAAACCTCTTTCCTTTTAAATTACCTGGTCTCAGGTATGTCTTTATTCATGGCATGAGAACAGACTAATATATGCTACATACAGGATAAATAAATGTTCTTTACCTCTTTCCTGGGTGGCTCTGTTTTGGAGAGATTATTGTTGGCTGACATCTTTCCCATAATATTTAGCCATAAGTTTTTATTTTGAGAGAAACTATTTTTGTGCAACTCTTCAAAAAGCTCCACCTATGGTCTTTGTGCTAAATGATATCATTGTTGAAGTATGGCAGTAAGCACAGGATTTAAGCATTTCTGATTTAAGCACTGCTCCCTGAATTGTGTTTATTTTTCCTGTTTTATCTGAAATATCTATTTGAGGGCCGGGCGTGCTTGCTCACGCCTGTAATCCCAGCACTTTGTGAGGCAAAGGTGGGTGGATCACTTGAGGTCAAGAGTTCGAGACCAGACTTGCCAACATGGTAAAACCCCATCTCTACTAAAAATACAAAACATACAAACATCAGGCAGGCATGGATGGTGGCAGGTGCCTGTAATCCCAGCTACTCAGGAGGCTGAGGCAGAAGAATTGCTTAAACCCAGGAGGTGGAGGTTGCAGTGAGCTGAGATCACACCCCAGCACTATAACCCAGGTGACAGAGCAAGGCTCTGTCTCAAAAAAAAAAAAAAAGAAAAAGTAAAATAAATATCTCATATCTCTCTTTGAGTGCCCCTTCATTACCATGTCACATTGAGGGCCATCCCTGGAGATATTTTGCAGGTGCTCTGTCATATAAACAGCTTAAGCCACTGCAAATCTATCTGTCGATACCATTTCAGTAGCTCAATTGCACAGAAGCCTTAAAATAAATAAATAAATACAAACATACATACATACATACTGTATTACCTGGTGAGAGTGACTGGCTTGCCAGGTCCCAAAACCTGGGCCTGGCCAGAGAATAACAGAATGACAGTATAGGCAGGAGTCATGGAACTCCTCAGGGTATCTGGTTGACCTCATCCATGGGACAGAGTTAGAGAGCATCCAAAACGGAAGAACAGGGATGGGGGCCCACACGGGGTTCCAATCCAAGTTTGCAACACCCCATCCAGATGGTGCTGCCAATCTCAGCCAGTCCCAAGTACCACAGGAAGTCTTAGAAGATTTGAGGAAAGCACTTCAAAGAATCGAGTCCCCTGAGGCCAGGTTAAGAACCCTGCTTACTCCAGTGTAAGAGTCATACCAACACCCGACTCTATACCTTTCTCCCCTAACTTATTATGACTTTCTCCTGATTGGCTGCACAACTTCTACATTCTTTCTTTTTGTATCAATCCACCTCATAGTATAAATGTATTATTAATATTATTAATATGTTACTATCTTACATTGCACCATGTTCCTTCTTATTGATTTTATCAAACATAACCTCCTCTGTTGTAGTCCTCAATTAGATATGGTCTAGACCCTGTCCCCTCTCATCTACTCAAGGACATCACTTCAGCAATTCTCCCTTCTTTCTTATATCATTTACTTTTCTCTTTTTTGAATTATTTCCATCAGCATACAAAAATACAGTTGCCTTCACCATCTCAAAAAATCCTTTCTTTGGGAGGCCAAGACAGGCGGATCACTTGAAGTCAGGAGTTCAAGACCAGCTGGTCAACATGGTAAAACCCCATCTCTACTAAAAACACAAAAATTAGGCCAGGTGCAGTGGCTCATGCCTGTAATCCCAGCACTTTGAGAGGCCGAGGCAGGCCGATCACCTGAGGTCAGGAGTTTGAGATCAGCCTGGCCAACATGATGAAACCCCATCTCTACCAAAAATACAAAAAATTAGCCAGGCATGGTGGCGTGGGCCTATAGTCCCAGCTACTCTGGAGGCTGAGGCAGGAGAATCGCTTGAACCCAGGAAAGAGAGGTTGCAGTGAACTGAGATTGCACCACTGCACTCCAGCCTGGGTGATAGGGTGAGACTCTCTCAAAAAAATCAATCAATATAAATAAATGAATAAATACAAAAATACACAAAAATTAGCCAGGCATGGTGGTGCACACCTGTAGTCCCAGCTACTTGGGAGGCTAAGGCTGGAAAATCACTTGAACTCAGGAGTGGAGGTTGCAGTGAGCTGAGATCGTGCCACTGCTCTCCAGCCTGAGTGACAAAGCGAGATTCTATTTCAAAAAAAGACATAGAAAAAAAGTTTTCTTTGTCCTCCCCTCCCCATCAGCTACCTTCTCATTTCCTTGCTCCTGTAGCAAAACCACTTGAAAGGGCTATCTGTACATATTGTCTGCTCTCCTCTCCTTCAGCACTGACTCAGCTTGAGTTCTGGTTGTACTCTGCACAGAGGTATTTGGTAGAGAAGGAGGGAACAGATGGAGACTAATATCTACTCCATTCTCTGCTTGCCAGGCAGAAAGCTTGACATAGGACTTTGTCATAGTTGGAGAAGAAACATTTGGAAATTGGTCTATCCAGTAGCACCACCTTTTGCAATTGGCCAGGCTGAAGCAGGCCCCTCTTCTAATTCTAGAAAAGGTCCTGCATGTGTTTAGGATAGACTTGTTCTCCTGCTCTTTGTTAGCCCACTTCAGTGAGGTTTCCAACCCACCACATCCCTGAAATTCCTCTGGTGCAAGGTCACCAGTGACTTCCACATGGCTAAATGCAATGGTTAATACATTAGTTTCCTATTGCTGCTATAACAAATTACCCCAAACCCAGTGGTTTAAAACAACACAAATTTATTATCACACAGTTCTTAGGATCAGAAGTTTAAAATGGGGCAGCAGGGCTGCTTTCCTTCTGGAGGCTCCAGGGTACAATCATTCCTTGCCACATCCCTCAGACCTCTGTGTCCACGGTCACATTGCCTTCTCTGACTTCGGCTCTGAATCTTTTGCCTCCCTCTTATAAGGACCTTTGTGATTACATCCGGCCCATATGGACAATCCAGGATAATCTCCCCATCTCCAGATCCTTAACATTAACCACATCTCCAAAGTTCTTCTTGCCGTGTAAGACAATATAGTCACAGGTTCTGGGTATTAGGATGTGGATATCCTTGTGGGGGTGGGAGGACATTACTCAGCCTACCACAGTTAGTTCTCAGTTGTTCTCTTATTGACCTGTCAGCATTATTTGATGTCCCTGATCTGTCCTTCTGCCTGAACACATTTTCATCTCTTGGTTTCTGGCATGCCCCGATCTTTTGGTTGTCTCCCTCCCTCGTGGCTTCTCTATCTGAGTAGCCTCCTTGGCCTTCCTTACTTTCTGTGACCACTCGGTCCTTGGTCTTCTCTTCTCTGTCCAGACTCCATTCATCCTTATGGCCTTGAGTATCACCTATATGCTGTGGTTCTTAAATTTGTATCACTGTCTATACATCACTTTTTTCCTTCCTCTATTTATTTATTTATTTTTAGACAGAGTCCCACTTTGTCACTCAGGCTGGAGTGCAATGGCACCATCCCAGCTCACCCCAACCTCTGCCTCAAGGGTTCAAGCGATTCGCCTGCCTCAGCCTCCCGAGTAGCTGGGACTACAGGCGCGTGCCACTGTGCCCAGCTAATTTTTGTATTTTTAGTAGAGACAGGGTTCCACTGTGTTGTCCAGGCTGGTCCTGAACTTCTGACGTCAAGTGATCCACCTGCCTTGGCCTCCCAAAGTGCTGGGATTACAGGCGTGAGCCACTGCACCCGGCCTTATACATCACTTTTAAACTACAGACTTGTACTTCCAACTGCCTGCTTAACATCACCAGTTAGATCTCTTTTAAAACCTGACATGGCCAAACAGAAATTCCTGACCATTCTCCCTCCCCATATCTGTTCTACCTACAGTCTTTCCCATCTCAGTTAATGATAACTTCATCCTTTGGTTGCTCCAGCCAAACTCTTTGGAGTTAATCCTGACTCTTCTCTGTTTCCCACATCCCATGCACAATCCATCACCAAATCCCATTGGCTCTACCTTCGAAACATACCCAGAATCCAACCACTTCTCACCACCTCTGCTGCTCCCACCCTGGTCTCAGCTGCCTCCCTCTCTGTGCTGGCTTATTCCAATAATCTCCTAACTGATCTCCTGCTTCCAATTTTGCTTCCTACAACATTTTTTTTTTTCCAGTGGAGCTGCTATAATGATTCTTTTGAAACAGGTCAGATTATATTAACTCCTTTGCCCAAAACCCTGCAAGAGCTCCATATCACACTCGCGCTGAAAGCGAACCCTGTTAGGCCCTACATGCTCTGCCCTTCCATCAGTCTCTCTGGCCTTCTTCACTTCCTGCTCTCCCTTTGCCCATTTTGCTTCAGCTACACGGGCCCAGCCCCCTTGTTGTTCCTTGAACACATCAGATGTGCTTCTGCCAGAGAGTCCTTTTGCACTGTCTGTTCTCTTTGTCTAGAATAGTTTTCCCAGGGAAGGGAGTGGCTAACTCCCTCACCATCTTTGTATCTTTGCTTAAGATAAAAGATTATCATCTTCTCAATGGGGCTTACTCTGTCCACAGACCAAAGGCCCTTTGTGGCAATGTGAATTGCTAGAAAATTTTGAAATTAATTGTATAATATCTTTTTGTTTCTTTGAGACAGACTCTCACTGTTGGCCAGGCTGGAGTGCAGTGACGCAATCTCGGCTCATTGCAACCTCTGCCTCTCAGGTTCAAGTGATTCTCCTGCCATGGCCTCCCACGTAGCTGGGACTACAGGCACGTGCACCACGCCCAGCTAATTTTTTGTATCTTTTTATTAGAGACGGGGTTTCACCGTGTTAGCCAAGGATAGTCTCGATTTCCTGACCTTGTGATCCATCCACCTCGGCCTCCCAAAGTGCTGGGATTACAGGCGTGAGCCACCGTGCCCAGCCAATTGTATAATGTATTTTAAAATCTATCAACACATCCTTTAATATAGCACTTCCATGTTGGAGAATCTCTTCTACAGAAATGAGAGCACCACTGTGCAAGAATATTCATTATACCATTTCTCATAGGCCAAAACTAACTAGAAACAATCTGATTGCTCATCAATAGAAAAATTATTGAATTTATTGTGGCAAATCATATTTAAACACATTATATAGCAATTAAAAGGAATTAAGTTAGAAGCTTAAGGATGTCAGTGCTGTCTAATTAAGTAAAATGGCACATTGCAGAGTAACGTGTAAAGTATTATTAGCTTTTTGGAAAACAACGGCAAAACAAAAGTCTGCATAACTCTTTTAAGACCATGGAAGAAGTATAACTGGATACACACTAAGCTGTCAATATCAGTCACCAACACGACATGAGAATAGAATAGAATAAAGTAGGAAATAATTAACTTTTTCGTAAAATAATTTTATTGTTTTCTTCACTAACGTGCACATAATTCAGTAATTATAATTAATTATTTAGTTTAAATAATGATTTTAACATATTTTAATAATATATCAGACCTTTTTTTTTTTTGTCTTCTCACCAGTGGTTGCTGAGAAGAATCCTACCTGATAAATGAGAGTCAGGCTACTCTTCTATTTGCCTTTATTTTACACTAAACTCTGGTTGTATCTACAGATTTTTGTACCTTGGTGCTCACCTACTATAGGAATCAACTCTCTCGGAAATTCAAGGAAACATTCCTCTTCAGCTTATATTGAAGATAATCATCTAATCTTCCTTCCTTATCCCTGCTGTCTCCATCCTTTACCCCTCACCCCCATTCCTCAGCTCTAGCCAGAACTGTTTCTGTTGTAAAGGTAATATTTTATAGGCTTGCACACACTCAGTGTGCAAAAATATGATTTTCTTTACTTTGTAAGGCTGAACTTGAGTTTTGTATCAAGCTCCTATTCTTCCTGATTAAAAGAACAAATCTAGACAATTCAAATAACTCAGTAAGTTTAAAGTGGGTTTTTTTTTTCCATGTCAGGTTTAATATCTATCAGGATTTTCTTATTCCTGCTCGTTCATTCTGGGGTAGCATCCATGTTCTAGGGATTCATGGCCCTGTAGGAAATATCTGCAATTGTCCTTTTCCCTGTGCCAGCATTTGCTGAGGTGTACAAGTCTTATCCAACCCTGAGCATGGTTGCCTCTCCTCTGTTACCCACTGAGGGCTCCATGGCCCTATCTGGTCCAGGGCTGCAGGGTCCCCACCATTTTTCACTATGGTGCTTCCATGTCACAACAGCATGCCAATTTCAGGGCCCATGTCCTTGTCTCGAACAAACATTGTGTCTTTTCTTGGGTACTCAGGGAAATTTGCACATTCTCAAGGCTGCAGGAAAAGTGATAGGGCTACCTCAAGGCATCTTGCCATTGGCACATCATCCAGCCATCCACAGCCTGAGTTCTCTTGCACCACGGTGCTACAGAGAACTCTCCTGAGGCTGTTGCCTTCCAGCATCCCAGACAGAAAGCAGGCTACAAGTCCTCCCTTCTCAAATCCTCAGACTTTTCTGAGGGCCACCCTCCCACCCTGTCTTAGAGCTAAGATCATGGGGGTGAGCCCTGCCTTCCTTCTAGGAAGTTCCGCCAATGCCTAACTCAATTGCTTGCTTGCTTTCTCGTCTTCTACCCCTCTCTCCCACTAAAAAGACTATTTTCTAGTGTTGGAACATTGTGTAAGGGGCACTGCAGAGTGGTGGGGGAGCTTGGTCAGCAGGCTTTCTCATATCTTTCTACACTGATTTTTTTTTCAAACAAAAGCTAAGAATTTGATATTTAACATCAGCTGCCTGGTCTGTCGAAGGGGAGTAGGTCTCAGGGCACTGACTGAGTGAAGAAAGTCAAAGAATTGGAAAGCACAGAAAGTTCATTGGTTAAAACTTCCCATATTATCATGCCCTATGTCTATACTCATTTAGCCTTTCTGACCTTGGCATCTAGCTTGCTTCCTATGACTTTATCAGTCCACTTTTATTCATTTGAGTATTTGTTGATCACATGCTATGTCTCAGGCACTGTGCTAGATGTAGAGCTACAGATGGATAAAGCATGGTCCTTGCCCTCAAGAAGGAGCTCATAGTCTAATGGGGGAACAGCCTTGTAAACAAGTGCAAGGAAGTGTTAGAGGCACTAGGTTAGGTTACAGATACACAATGCTTTCTATTAGCTGAATCTGTAGAAACTAAGTCAGCTGACAAGGTAGAGGAAAGAGCTTTCCAAATAGAGGGAATAGCAGATACAGAGAAAGAAGAAGCAAGTATGATTTTAGCAGCTACAAGTAGTTGGGAAGAGGAAGTTGGAGAGTCAGGTAGCACCTGGATTATGGAGGCTCTCAAATGTCATATTAAGGGGTATTAACTTTGTACTATAGACCAGTGGATTTTAAACTCAGGATCCATGGACCTTTGAGACCATGGAAGAGCTTCATGTGGGTTTATGATTCCCCCAGATACTGCATATAAAATTTACAAGAATTAGGTATGGATTTTTCTGAGGTCTGCAGTATTTATTAGGGGATAGAGGCTCTACAAAAGATTAAAAACCACTGGATTAGAAAATGGGAGGTCATAGGAAAGGAACAGAGTCGAAAATAGTCATTAAGAGCATAGGCTCTGGAGTTGGAATATCAGCAGGGCTTAACCAATTTCCTACCCTGCAAAATGGCGATCATGATAGTATCTCATGGGGCTCTTTGAAGGATTAAATGAGATAAATATGTCATGGTAACTGACACATAGTGAGTTCTCAAACCATGATTATAATGATCAA